>NC_135220.1:3345215-3645215 GCF_052324685.1 Brachyhypopomus gauderio | reverse complement strand
AAATAAAGTTTAAAAAAATTACAAGTATTATGAGTTAGTTTTAATGTGACGCGGGGTTAGAGGCAGCAGGAGGCAGAGATTGAGCATCTAACGTTTTATTCTCCATTATAAACAGAAATACTCAGGCCACTGGGCGGTACAAAACAACAGGCAATAAGGAATACAGAAAGCAAAGAAAGGCTGTGTAGCGACGTCGGGCAGGAACAGTGTTGCAGCGGTCTTTTCCCACGAAGCGAGGCGAGGGGTGCAGGAAGTATGCGCAGCGCTGGACGGCGCGACCTGCAGTAATATAAAGAGCCCGAGTCTGATTAATGACAGGTAAAGGTCTGCACTCCCGCGGTAATCCCGCGGGTCCCGCGGGACCCGACAGAATATCTTGCGGCGCGGGACAGAATTTAATTGTTATTGGCGGGAGCGGGAGTTGAATTAGTCCAGGCGATGCGGGAGCGGGACCACATATACATGTAGAAAAATCCCGCAAATTAATAGTCTAGAAAATTATAATAATAACAACGCAATGATTTCCATGCATAAGGAACAGGACGAAAACAACTAATCATTCAGTAAGTAAGCAATAAACTAATAAAAAATATTGGCTAAGCAACCGATCACGTGAACATGAAGTGTGCGTCATTTTGTCATTTTGATACAGAAATGGCAGAAACTGTAGACCAGGGGTCGGCAACCTTTGAGACATGGAGTGCCAACTTTAACATGTCCAGTCAATGAGTGTGCCACTATGGCGGCGAGTTTAAATTGTTGACCGAGGAGGGGGGGAGGTGTAAATCGACACAAAAAGTATTATATCGCGATCGATCGCCAAGTTTAAACGCCTCCGCCGTTCGCGCGAGGTGTGCGTGCGGAGTCGCGCGCTACGGTCACTCGCGAAAGTATAATCCATTAATACAATAATTTATATTAAAATATATATTTTTGCTGATGCTGGTCCAGCGTGTCGCGTGCCAGTGACTATGCCTCGGTGTGCCAATGGTGGCACGCGTGCGGTTGCCGACCCCTGCTCTAGACGGTCAACCAGTTTCAGCTGTGGAAAATTCTATTAAAACAGGCGAATACACCACAATTAAGCCAACTACAGGAAAGTCTGATGTATGGAAGTCATATTCCATTGTAATTAATGGAGATGGAAATCGGCTTGTTGTGATACATGTCAGAAAGTGTTGGTGTACGTCACCTAACGGGATGTGTTTGGACTGTGGTAAGAAATGGGACAGCGCGATCCATCGCTATATTGCTGTTTTAATAAATACATAAGAAAATTTCAAGTACTAAATCTAATTAATTCAATTCATATTAGGATTGCGGGCGGGGGTGACAGAAATGTGTATGTGGCGGGCGGGTGCGGGAATAAAACAAGCGATTTTTTGGCCGGTGCGGGCGGGAGCGGGATTAAAACAAGCGGGAGCGGGCGGGAGCCTGATTTAAAAAGCAGTCCCGCGCAGACCTCTAATGACAGGTGTCAGTACTCGGGCGATTGGGAGCGAGGGCGTGACCGAGAGTGAGTGGGTGTGCGCGGCGCTAGTCTCCTACATCATCCAATTGCACACCCGGAGAGCCAACCGCAGTTTTAGACCTGCAGTTCTAGACCTGCAGTTCTAGACGTGCCGTAGTTTTAGATGTATGTAACGTAATATCCAGATAGTGTTTTAGTATGTCGCGGGAGCAGATGGAAGAATGATATTTATAAGCAGCAATAATATATGATAGATATATGATAAATGTCTGAAGGTCATTTTTGGGTTATCGTAATGTTTATGTCATGAATGTTTATGTGATGAATCTGGCTAGCGTTAGTGTGTCTTAGTTCATTAGTTCTGGCTACCTTTATGGCTATTTAGTAGCTTTGATTAAATTTGAAACAACTTAAAGGAAGGAAATTAGCACGTACTACGCTACTATTAATACTAAAAGTAGTAAGCAAGCTAAAGTAGCATTTCCCCATCATTATTAACCCATAAGAACCCAGACTATGTTCTGAATATTGATACAATTGAGCATATTAATATATGATAGACATATATTTAGTCTGCTAAATGCCATAAATGTAAATGTAAATATGATCGGTCTGAAGGTCATTTTTGTGTTATCGCAATGTTTATGTCATGAAGGATGAATCTGGCTAGCGTTAGTGTGTCTCTGGCTACCTTTATGGCTACTTTATAGCTACTTCGACTTTGAGAGAAATGCTAGTCCTGCGAACGTAAGTTGTTGCGGGGGGGGGGGGGGGGGGGGGGGTGGCGAACGTAAAATGGACAAAAATTAAGTATTATATAGCGATCGATCGATCGATCGCCAGTGTTTGCGCCAGAGCGAACTGGTAACTCATTGAATCATATATATATATATATATATAGAGAGAGAGAGAGAGAGAGAGGTAAATAAACTAGATTTTTTTTCGGCGTGAGAAATCGGATGTGTGGCGTGTGAGCGAAAAACCCCAAGTATCACATAATATTTGCTAGTTGCATGCCAATGAAGGTATACAAGTAAAATAAATCACTCCTAACATTCTGGAAACGTATGCTTACTCACTGAAAGCATCCGGACATTATGCAATTTTTGCTGATTTAATATAAAATAGCCTATGCCAGTAATCCAGTAGTTTAATTAAAAATAAAATATCTTCAGGAGACAAGCTGTGTGTGTAAATGACAAAATTAATCCAAACTCCCTAAAAGAACAGGGAAAATGAGGCGTACTACTTCTATTTAAATACAAAATGTGGTGTACATTATCGTTTAAAACTTGTCAAATGTTAGAGATTTGGCTAAAACAATTGAGAATCAATGGGCATATTTAACAAATAAACTCTTTATACAATGGATTATTACAATATACAAGCCCCTGAGCCTACGGCATGCATTGGAACTGCTGGTCTAGAACTGCAGTTGGCTGTCGTTAGCTACATTCCGAGCCGCTAGGTGGCGCATGTCTAAAACTACAGCACGTCTAGAACTGCAGGTCTAAAACTGCAGGTCTAGAACTGCAGTTGGCTCTCCGGCTGTGCAATGGGCTCTGTGCACGTAACGCTTCCGCATTCGCATATACCGGCAGTATCATTTCCGGTTATCTCAGGCGCGACTGCAGAGACACATCAACAATGACATTTTACACGCGGTGTTTGCAAGACCTCCCTCGGATGACGGTCAATGATGTTCATCGGATCGTCAAAACACATGCCGTGGCTTCTTCGAGCAAGAAAGAGAAAGGTTTCAAGATGTACATATCTAGTTATATTGACAACTACGAAGGTGAGTGTTCTGTTAGCGCTAGCACACAGCTACACGTAGTGTTAACATTAGCATTATGTGTGTGTGTATTAGCTAGCTGGTCGTGTCTGAACACTAAACTTCCTAACAGATTAAACTCAAGATAAACACAAACCCGGCAGATTCCTTTGTTTAGCCTGGCCATGACTAGGTTAAACAGCGGTTTAAACTGCCGTTTAACCTGTCTCAGGACTGAGTTATCTCACTTGACTATTAAGCACATACTGTGAATAAGTCTGTTCTTTTATTTGCATTTTAGTGTCGAACAAAGATCAGGTGACAGGAGAGATATGTGTGAGGGCGACCTGTTTTAGGTCAATGAAGAAGTCGGAGAAGCCACACAGCTTGAGTGTAGGGTGACAGTGCTTTAGAAGCTAAATGCTATGAATGTTGTTTTTAGATTTATGTTTATGGGGATTAAAAACATTTGGTTGGTGAAAATGCATGAGTAATGTTTTGAGTAATGTTACCTGGCAATGTGAGTATGACTTAATGTCAGGAAAAGTGAATGTTAAAAGCAAAACCCCCAGAAACTATATTTGTTCAGATGTTTCCTGATTTACTTTATTGTACATACTATTGAAGCTAGTAAATTGTTGATGTCAAATGAGGGCCACATTAGGCAACACTGTAGACTATTAGTGACAGTGTATTCTAATTATATAGCCTTTCCTGGCTGATTTTATTATTTTTTTAATTAAATTGCACTTGATACTGTTTTTCATTGTATTTGCTACATTTTGTATTTTTGCAGATTTGTTTAGATGATTCGAGACCAGTTTCACTGCTTCATTGCTCCTGCTCATGTGTTGCTGGGACAACTTTGTGCAATCATGTGGTGGCATTGCTTTATCAAACTGCACATTATTCACAACTAAGAGTTCCTGCTGTTCCTCCTGTCCTGAGCTGCACAGAGAGTGAGCAGCAATGGCACAAGCCAAGAACTTTGGTAAGTAATAATATTCTAAACTTTGTACATTTGTGTAAAAATGTAGGGTGCTATGAAAAATGTCAATAAACACAGAATGCAGTCATATACTAATTATTTTAAATTACAAAGACATCATATGGGATATTAAGACTGCAAAATGTAATTGATTTTAAAAATAAAAAGCACATACGTCACTGCACTGCTGACAGTGATCCACCACCCATATAATATCTCCTCAGGGGTGGTCTGGGCCATAGATGAGTGGAGTTAAGACAATCAATCTATGCAGAGAAATTGAATGATCTTTTTTTCTTTCCTGAAAAGTATTGTGCAAACTAAAGTGGCCAATAATTATACCTACTCACCATAACGGAAGTCCTGTTTTGCATAAACAAACGTTAGTATGCATCATTACAGTAACATACAAATGAATATAAAATACCACAGTACAGGTTGAGTTATTCAACCATGCACATTAGCAGTATGAGTATAAATAAATAGTGATCTCTGTAGATATACCTCTGATCATTAGGATCCTCTGCTCTGTAAATGTTCCCTGCTCTAACACACCTACGTTAGCCCAAGAAGGACTGGCTTCTTAGGTGGTTAGCTGAATCTGGTGTGTTAGGAGCAGATAAAACACTAAAATGTTTAGATCATAGGCTTTCAGTACCAGGGTTGAGAAGCACTTACATTAGATATGTATCTTAAACAGGGTGTGAAGCCAGGGCCTGTGGATAAAATGGCAGTTCTCTCAGCAAGACCTAAGCAAAGAGCTGTTTTTGAGGGTGTACGGTAAGAATGAGATGGCAAATTAATAATATTTGTAAATCTAAATTGATAAGGAGTGAATTTAAAACTCTCGCTCTTTTTTCACAGGAGCACACTTTACAAAGCAGTGTGTGGAGATCTGCCAGACCTCTCTGTCCTCCGTGTGTCTGAGGTTTACAGAGATTTTCCTCCTCAAACTGCACCATTGATAACTACGATGGGCATCTCCCAAGACCATCCACTGGTTGAGAGTGCATTTGGAATGGTGCAAGCTGGTAGTCCTCTGTCTTACCAGCAGCCAGTGGCTAAAGATTACATTGCTCCCTGCCATGATGCACCTCTGCCTCCAGCTGTTCCTTTGGTTGTTTACAGACTGGCATCTTCAGACTGCATGTTTGTTTGCAGTGAAAAAGAACAGCTCCACCTCAAGTCTCTTACCATGACCTGGGAAATGGCACATAAAGTTGAGTGCGCAACCAGAAAGCAAAGTGAATGTGGAGAATGGCATCAGCTTAGAAAGCCACGTTTAACTTCCTCACGTTTCCGGGAAATTTGTTCCATTAGAGGACAAAGTTCAGGGGAGCATCTGGCTGACAGGATCCTGAAAGGATCTTATCAAACCTCTGCTATGAGAAGAGGAATTGCTATGGAGCCAGCTGCTCTTCAAGAATACAGCCAGACCAGACATGTCAACGTCTACCCTTGTGGATTTGTGGTTCACCCAGATGCACCTTGGATGGGCTCCTCTCCTGATGGTCTTGTGTATGACCCCACTGAAAACCCACAGTACGGCCTTGTTGAGGTAAAGTGCCCTAATGTCAAAAGTTATGTTGACTGCTCTTACCTAGAAGCAAAGCAGGGCACACTGCAGCTGAAGCGTCATCATAACTACTACTGGCAGATCCAGGGGCAGATGCTCATCACCGGAATGGACTGGTGTGACTTTGTTGTTTTTGCTGAGGAGGACATGTTGGTGCAGCGCATATTGAAAGATGCAGAGGTAATTAACACCATTAAACAAAAGGTGGACCATTTCTTTTTTTACATATACATGCCCAGATGTCTATAAATTCAGTTTGTATATATTGTTGTATTTGTTTAAAATGTTCTTATAACCCTGATAAGGATCTGTAGAATAGAAAAACATTTGAATGTCATTGGCACAGTTCTGATATTTAAAAAAAACAACTCAATAGACAAATCACAAGTACTTTGTTTCAAAATAAAAGTATTTATTTTCCTTCACTTTGTCATTGTTTTACATTTCCTCAAGCTTAAGTACAAACAAGTGAAAAATTTATATTAAATATTAAACATTAAAAGTGAAGCCCATTAGATGTGAAATAACTATTTACAAAAAGTAAGTGTACATGAAAAGTAAATACATGGATAACATGCATATGCACCCTTAAATATTTATCACAGGTTTCCAACATTGGTCCTGGAGTACTATTGCCCTGCTGTTTTTCCTTATTTAGTAAACCTACTTCAAATCATGAAAGCCTTAATTGCAGCAGGGAAACATCAGGGGAAATTCGGTAACATTTCTAAAATGATAACAAAAAGCCCTGTACATGAATGTAAAAAGTATCCTTGGGAAAGAGCAAATGTTATCTATTCTGTACTCATACAGCCCTTTCCACCATCCGAGGCCCATTTCTTGACAAGAGGACCATTCTGGTAGTTGGAGAGAAGACATGCCACAGTAAAAATTTGATTGATACTTCCTGTGATGGAGAGTGGTATTACAGTGTCAAATAGTTTGTTTTCTTTAATTCGTCTAATCATCCTCTCCACATGTACCCTTAGACGTGCAATATGCTGGGTCTCTCTCACATCATCTTCTAGCATCTGTGTTCTCTTGTGCAGGAAAGCAGGCCTGTGTACTTTACAAGGAACCAGGTCATCAACAAGGAATCCCTTGTCTACCATAATGGCCATGTCAGGTGTCAGTAGAGATGTGATGCCTGACTGCCTGAAGATTTCCTTGTCACTGATAGACCCCTGGTAAAGTGCTGATACAAATGTCACAGCTCCATGTGGTGCCATCCCCAACATACCTTTGAAAGTGCAGTGGGACTTGTATGTTGAAAATACTTCACTTTGCAGCAGTAAAGATGATGGAGTCTGGCAGCGATGCTCTGTGCAGTCAATCACTACCTGTGTGTCTGGGTACCTTGAGAACTCCTTGGGCAGGTGAGCCTTGATGACTTCGGGTGGCATCCAGATACACACGGATCCCAGCAGGGTGTAAAGGAAGTTGGCCCACGTAATGATGATCCGGCTCACAGTGGTGCGGTGAATAAAAAATCTGTGCCCAAGATCCCTCTGTTTTAGGCCAACCGACAAGTACATCAGAAAGAGGAACAGCTCATCAATTGGTGTTAGCTTCTGGATTGGGCAAAAACAAAGAAAACATACACAAATTATATTTTTAAAAGTTTAAAATAATATACACAGTCCGGTCACATTATGAACACCCCTTGTAACCATACTCTTTGTGGATGTTTTCAGTTAATTAGGTTATATAGAATCAGATCATATAGCACTTTGTAGTTATACAATAATCAGACTGTAATCTTTCTCTGTATACTTTATTAACCAGATTTTGCCCTGTTCTACAGTAAATAGCAGCTATTGTTTGGGTGAGCGTTGCCAGCACTGGTCGTGACCAGTCGTTGCCAGTCGTGACCCTGATGTGGTAGTGGTGTGGTAATGTGGCTTTGTCCACACACTTTCCACTTTGTGGGTCCACCTTGTAGGTGTAAAGTCAGAGACAATAACTGATCTGTCTGTGCACAGTTTCTAAGTCATCTAGATATTCATCAGTGTTCACAGAGCACTGCACACATACCTTTGGCTGTAAATTATTGGTAAGTGCAATCCTGATCCTGTAGACGCCCTGTCCTTTACATTTTAGTGTCTTCGCTGCTCCCAGCACACTTCAAGTTGCAAGGGGTGTTAAAGTAGTGAAAGCACTCATGTTCAGGGAATGCACAGGACCAGGTTTGGAGAAACACTGGGTTAGTGGACTTTTTTTAGCAAGCAGTGTTTAAAAATGTACATTGGATCAAGCTTTATCTGATCCAATCCTGAATAATAGCTGCTCTGTAGTGTTTAAATAGGGTCAATAAAGTATACAAAAAGGTACAGACTACAGTCTGATACTGTAGATCAGGGGTGCTCGATCCTGGTCCTGGAGATCTACCACCCTAAAGTTCACCTATATGATCAGTGCAACTGAGAACATCCACAAAGACTTGATTTACATGGAGGTGGTCATAATATTCTGACTGGCATGTATAGATGACACATTAAATATGAGAAAGAAAAATAAAAACAGCTGTACTTACAGTGGGTCTTGACAACGCTTCCTCAAGGGCACTCAAGTGGGAGCCTCCACTGGCCTGACCAACACGAAGCATTTTGGATGTTGATGGCTCAATAAGACTCCAGAAGGCCATTAGATGGTCATATGTGGCAAATCTAGTGTGTGGTAAAAAAAATATATATAACTAACACTGATTCCTAAGTCGGTCCTTGCACTCCACCAGACATGTGCATGTGTTTCCCTAATCCAGTTCTCAACACACCTCTACCATATTGTTCTTACGGATAAACATTGTAAGGGTGTGTTAAGAGCTGGGTGAGGGAGAAAAAACATGAACTGTCAACATGGATAGCAAGGGTGAAATACCTGATTTAAGAAAATGCAAGTATTTGTTAGTACCAAAATAATGACATGAAGTGAATTTTAGCCAGTCTTTTCAACATCCAAATAGTGCATTGAATACACCAGGGATATATTTTAGGACTGAAGCAACTGCTGCACGTTCGCCTGCTAAACTTAAAGTACATTAACTGCCTGTAAATAAAACGAATTTTGTATTCTATTTAGTGCACTACACAATGAGTGGGGAGCTATTTGGGTCATGATCTAATCAAACACAGCTACAAGTTAGCTAAATCAGTGTTTTATAATCCTAAGCCTGTACTTTAAGTTTTTTTTTCCCTGCTCCAAACACCTGGTGCAAAATGCAATCAATAATAATTCTATAATAATAATAACTCTTGAGATAAATGGCCATTTTAACGTAGGAAATTTGCTAATAGTAAATAATTAACTCACCTCGTATAAAAACGAATGTCGTCGTCTGATCCAACAAATCGTTGCAGACCAAAGCGTTGTTTGACAGAGAGATCCTCCAGTTTTGCCTTTAGTTGCTGCAGTTGTTCTTCAAGTTCCTTATTTTTCATAATGAGAAGATCTACGGCTCCGGGTTCTGGCGTCGCATCGTAATCATGATGTTGTAATGACACGTCCCGTAACTCCGCCGCCGAGCCGTCATCCAGAGAGCTCACGTTACATGGCCTTTCTCTTCTTTCCCAAACACTGAGTCGCGGGTTGGTTTGAGTATGCCGGTTCCACTCGAACACGCCCGGTACCGAGCCTTTCTTTAAACGTCTCCGGCTAGTGCCCACAACAAAATCACTCTCCGTAAAGTGAGTGCTGCACACTTTAGTGTGCTTCGTGACGGCAAAGTTTTCCCGGCGGATCTTGAGCCATTTCTTCCGAAGCGTCTCGTCCTCAGGAAAAGAATGAAAACTCACCACCGAGTTGTACCGAGATGAAACAGAGCAAAGTGGTACCGAACAATGCTCTGAAGCACCCCCCTCGCGTTTCTGAAAAACGCTCGCGCCGACATTCATTTTTATTTAGCGAAAAACTCCTCACAGACACAGTGGAATTACCCGGTAAACGCTAGACGGGAAGTAGGTCTGCCGGTATAACCCAAAGCGGAAATACGTAACCACCTCTAACGCACCGGGGTCGACATTTCCGGTCTAGACAGTTCTGTGTAAAATCATTTCCGTTTGGAGCGTTCGTACTTCTGCCATGGCACAAGTGACTAGCAAGTGTTTTTGCAGCGTACCGCTGTGCTCTAATTCCAAACAAAAACAGCCTTATTTGAGTTTCCACTCGTTCCCAGCTGACGAGGAACTCAGAAAGAAGTGGTTGATGGCCATTAGAAGGAGTGAGGGGCCGAATTTCCAGGTTATTAGGAACAGCACGCACGTGTGTAGCGCACATTTTGAGCCACAAGACATCTACGTTACGGCAAAGGGCAAAACGTGGCTGAAGAAAGGTGCTATACCGCGTCGTTTCAGCTGGACTCGGCCAGCGAGGCAGTCTGTGTACAGCAGAGTGATATCCCGCCTAGAGGCTTTCCGTGCACATCCTATGTACAAGTCTGTCTGGGCTTTGGGTCTAGAGCACACACACACACACACACTATGCTAGGATACCATAATCGGACACAATTTTGTATGCTGTAATACTAGAAATGGGAATAATCACCAACCTCTTGGAATGTTTTGTACAAATATGCGTGCCTTCAGGTCAGATTCGTTGTGTTAAGCTAGGTTTATACTTTCGCGAGTGACCGTAGCGCGCGCGTCTGCACACCTCGCGCGACCCTGCTCGAACCGCTTGTCCGAAACGATATGTGGTAGTATAAAGAAACACCCCTCAACAACAGGGGAAGAAACAATTACCTGACCAATTTTAATGTTGCTTTGTTTCAGGTTTGAAAAGTGCTGGAATTTAGATTAAAGTGCTTGAAAATGCTTGAAACAAATAAAAAACCGTGAGCTTTGACCTCTAGCTTGTGTGGTGTCTCACTTTTTAGGACCGGTAGCACCGAGCCATTACACGGATCTCCTTATCTACAACATTGGACACTGAACACACAAAATCACAAGACAATAATGCAGGCGCTTATAATAGTACAATAAAACACATGCTTTATTTAAAAATAAGATAAACAGTTTGATGAAGGCATAAATGATAGAATGTTGAGTGAGCACGGAGCTAAGATGCTAGCTAGTTAACTTGGCTAAACTAAACTACAGAACTGGATCCATTTACCTTCATAATCAAAAATACACTGCTCGAAAAAAACTTGTATCCTTTATCGAGTTTCGCTCGTTTGGTCCTCGATAGCTCCTCGACGGTTCTGGCAACATCGTCCTGCCTAAAGCGCGGAAGGTCAGCCAAAGATGCAGAGTAATAAAACGCATCCATACTCGTAGGGATGCTGCTAACCGGAAATAGGTTTACACATCACCTCACCCGGAACTTGACCCCTCCTCCTTGCGTGAAAAAGGCTTATTGGATGCATCTCCTAGAGTAGGCGTGTGTGTGGAGGGAGGTGTGTGTGCATGCGCCCTCTGTTGGAGAGGGGGTTTAATCTCTTATCGGCAGCTGGCAGCATGTCACACACATGTGACACCTGACATTGACATTAACACTCAGAGTACATGTTATGAACATGAGTGTCCTCATTTTCTAGTGAGTGTGCTATGAGCTCTTGATGAACTAAAACAAAAAAATATATAATAATGATAATAATAAAACACCTTGTGAGGGGATCCAGGTGTGTTTATTCAAGGAGTAAAGATAGACCTGTCCAGCAATCAACATCAAAGATGGTCTAGCACAATGGCAGCAGATGTGACAGAACCACTGGAAATCTAGAAACAATAAGTTGAAGTTAGGCAGGTTAATCGTTTATTTGTGGTATTTCATTTTACACCTGTGGTCCAACGTAGTGTATAGGCAAAGAATGTTCTTCAAAAAATTATGTTGTTAAGAGGATCTGTTTTATGCTATTTGTAAATTGTAAAAGGTTGTGACACACACATACAGAGAGAGAGAGAGAGAGACCTTTGTTAGTAATTGTATTACATAGACGCTTGATGTCAATGTATTTTTAAATACCCCTAAGAAATAAGATCTCACCCCATGTATAATGCAAGTCGATTGTTACAGTGACTCTGGACTAAAACTGGTCTGTTATCTCGGTAATACAGTGATACCTGGGGAAACTAAGGTGTTATTAACAGAGGTGTCAATTCCAGGTTCAGAAAGTAAAAGTCCTCACCAGGATTTTGCTCAAGCTTGTTAGATCTTCTAATTAGTGCAATCCAGGTAAAATTAGTGGAATCAACACAATCCAGGAAGCCTGAGCAAAAAAAAAATGGTGAGGACTTTTACTTTCTGAACCTGGAATTGACACCTCTGGTTATTAACATAAATGACAAACTGTATGCAACACATTGTAAATCTGAATGGAAGCTATTTATTTACTTACCATTACTGACACACGTCCTTTGTATTCAGATGATGTGAGGCTATTATAAATTGATGTTAAAAATGGGGGGGGGGGGGTATTATGTCAGCATTGTGAAGGTCTTGGAATGGAAATTTGTGTAAGAAAGTACTACAGCTTGGCAAATTTTGCTCGAGACGAGAAATATCCAGCTGTTGTTAGCTAAGCTAAGAGCTAATGTAGCTCCATGCTAGTCAAGCTAGCCGGCGTCGTACGTTACCTCTTCTGCTGTCTCCAAGTAAAGAAGACAAATAACGTAGGAGCAAGGACATATATGTACAAGGATTTAATCATAGCTAACTTTTCTAACTATATATGATATTATTTCTTTTTTTTTTCCTTGAAGGTATGAGCTTCAAATTATATGTTCTGTTAGTAACTTTGATGTGAATTTACAATCCAGTGTAACAAGTTGGACACATCTAGCTAACCTAACCAGCTAGCAAGTATGCGATAAACTGCTTACTTTCATTGTCGGACACTAACAGATATATTTATGGCGTACCTCTGTGGTATTTTATATTTCTCTTTTCCGCTACGACAAGCCAATGTTATAATAATAATAATAATAATTTTTATTTGTATAGTGCCTTTCATGCATACATGCAACTCAAAGTGCTTTACAGTATACATAAAAAGATACATTAAAAGGAAGCAAAGATAAGACATAAAGAAAATGTTAAAAGAAATTAAAGATTAAAATATTAAAATAACAAAATATAAAAAAGTAAAGTAAGATAATAAAATATTAAAGCAAAGATAAGAAGATAAAAATAAAATATTTTATATATTTTATAAAGATAAAAAGGAAACAAACACAATAAAATAATGAAATAAAGTGACAAATTATAAAATAATAGCCAACATAATGTAATAAAGTAAATAAGACTTCTTAAGAGAGTTTCTTAACTAAAAGCAGATCTAAACATTAACATTAAAGACGTGTGCTACTGAAATCGTTTTTTTAAAGAACTCACTATGCTATGTGAGAACGTCATCTTTGCGCAGTTTAAACGCAGCTTTGACGCGCATGAACCTCTTTTCCTCTGCGCGGGAACGCTTCACTGCGACCAGTACGACCTGGAAATACGTTACAGCTTGGACCAAGAAAGGCAAAAGGGCTTCACACCACAACACACTGAATGACCGCGTATGTGAGAAATAAATCGGGACAAGTGTGTGTGCGCGCCTAACTCGACATATTTGGAGGCTGTCGATGGTATAGTAAGTACTGGAAGACGGCTTGAAAACGTTTTTCGCTGCCAGTGTTCAGGTATGTGAATAAGGTTTCATTAGCTACTAGCTGGCTAACTCGGCTAATTTGTTAGCTGCTAGCTAACTGTGTGCTGTATTTAGCTAGTTTGGGCGTATGTAGATGTAGTAGACACTGTATAACGTTGTCTTTACGCGAGTAATACGGATAAAACAAGTTCTTGGCGAGTCTTGTCGCCGTTAACGTAGCTAGATGATTAGCCGACTGGTAAACGTGGTGGCTAACGGTGCGAAGTAGCTAAGCTAACTAAATTAGCCCATTTAGGAGTTTGTGGAGAGTATGAAGAAATTGCCGGAAGGTTTGAAATGAACCGCGGTTTGTTTCATTTTGGTGTAGTTGTCTCATTCAGTGGACCGTCGCAGGAGGTAAACCACACCTGTAACGGTAATGTTCGGTAAAAATGCGACAGTTATCAGACAAATGGCGCTACGCTCCGTTTTTTGTGACTCCGATAAACCAACGACGTTGAAACACGAACACGGTGAACGGTGTCGGTGAGAGCAGGAGAAACTGGTCCACTGCTACTTGTTGAGAAAAAATGTCAAACGTTTCGTATGGAAGTATTTTGCGTTTGTGTCAGACGGCCAGTGTGAAATGATGGACAACGCAGTTGTGCCAACGGTGTGTGAGAACACCTGTGACTAAAGGAGGAGACACCACACATTTAGTTAAGCACCTCAAGGACTCGCACCTAGAGTTGAATAAAGAGGTGGAAGTGAGAGTTTTGTCAAAATGTCAGAATAACCATTAGTGAGGACTGCTCCTCATGCTTGGTACTCAACGTTCACAAGCGGTTGACGTTAGCTTGCTTAGGCTCACCCAGCAGTAGTTCATAACCAGTGATGTAGTAGTAAATATTCATATGTTCATATGTACTACATAATCTGAGTTTACTCAGATTATGTATCTGCTCATAATCTTAATTGGCTTAATTTACAGTAAATTGTTGAGGGGGGGGGGGGGGGGGTAGCGAACGTAAATTGTTACCGGGGCGGTGTATAGATACAACAGTCAGTGCAGATGGACGATAGCCTGTCATCCACTACTATTTAATGTCATGCGATCAACGTAATGGGCACCCCTGTCTTATGATGTTGTAACAAAACAGTTTCTCTGTGGGATTGGTGAGGTTTTTTTTTTTTTAGCTATCTCTCTATCGTACATAATCTGCCAAGGACTGCTTCGTAATATTTCTTCTTTATTATATTTTCAGCCTGATGGAGGAAACTGAAAGCCTTTGTCCTGTAGCAGATGTCCTAGCAGAACCGAGTGATGAAAATGCCAGGACTAAATGGACACTTGAGGAAGTAAGTGATATTAGCAGTGGTTCAGGCCTGCTAATATCAGCAGAAAAACACAAACTGTCCTTTAGTTAAGGGAAGGTGCTGTAAATGAGATGGACACCTTCAGCTAAGATTGTTTACTATGGTAATTTGCTGAGTGAATCAAAATTGTGTGTAAAGCTTTCTACTACTAGGCAGTGATGACAGAATTGCATTTGTTTAATTGCCTATTTGTCCTTACCAATTACCAATTTGTCGGTTTTTTTTTCCTCCCCTACCCCCATTTAGGATAATAATCTCAAGTCCCTAGTTCAGCGCCTTGGCCCTCACAATTGGAATTCAATTGCTTTGCTCTTACCTGTAAGTTATAGGAGTTTTCCATGAAAGAAAACAATATTATTCAATAATTATTATTAATTATTGTATGCGGGAGTAGTATATAAAAGCTAAAAAAGTTTTTTTTTTTTTTTTTTTGTATTATAATCTCCATAGGGACGCACTGAGCAGGATTGTAGGTATCGGTTCACTACTGTATTGGACCCAGACCTTGTCAAGGGAAGTTGGACTAAGGAAGAAGATGAAAAAGTAAGCCTTGAAGTGTGCTTTGTAAACTGAAGACACACACACAAGCGTATGTTACATATAACATATATGTTTTCTAACAAATCTCTTAATTTCCAAAGCTAATTGAATTTGTGACAAAGTTTGGAGAGAAAAAGTGGACAAGGATTGCTAGACACCTAAAGGGTCGCAGAGGAAAGCAGTGCAGAGAGCGTTGGCACAACCACCTGGACCCGTCAGTAAATAAAAACTCCTGGACCACAGAAGAAGATGTTCTCATCTGTAAAGCTCATAATAAGTTAGGAAATCGTTGGGCTAAGATTTCGAAATTGCTCCCCGGAAGGTATATTTTATTTTGATTTATTATGACACATGGTCCAGTGAAAGGAGAACTGAAGAAATCATATGTGACTTAAAGTTTATTCATAAAGTTTAAAGTCATTCTTAAACTATTCTTTCAGCGTACTGTTTTTTAAATCATGCTTTGAGCATTGTATATCAACATTATTGCATTATTTGGTTTGTTTTTGTTTGTAAATTTGTAAGTTTTTATTCAATGCATCTGGGATTGCTTTCAAGTTTATTTTAGGTGGGACTGGTCAGACCAGCAGAAACCTGTATAGATCTTAATAATCATTTTACTACTAAACAGCAACTATATCCATGTTTTGCCATTAATTATTTAACTATATTAGTTCTGAACCGAACTTGGCCTGGTTTAGCAAGCTGGAATTTTTTTATTTCCCTTCACAGGACTGATAACTCTATCAAGAATCACTGGTATTCAACTTTAAAGCGCAAACTGGAGACTGGTGATTTGGTGCTGGATGATGGAGAATTGCCTTGTTTGGACCTGTTTGTACAAAAGGAAACAAACATGTCTTGTTGTGTAGAGAAAAACAAGGTATGGTGTTGTAATGTTTCTGATGTAATGTTGGCTTGGAGTGTTTTGTTGTTGATGAATAAGTGGCTTAATACTACCATGTAGGAACTGTTTTCAGGTGGACACTGCTTGTAATGTCAGTTTGACATCAGAATGACTTTCAGAATATGTAGACTTATTTCAATATGGAGGCACATGTTACTGACTTTGTAATGAATGCTTGAATGGGGACTTAAAATGTAAAAATGTTCATTCTAATTAATACAAAAAAATATCTGTGTCCTAGCGAAGAGCAGCTACAACACTACCTACTGAAATGAATTTGGAAGATTTTTGTTGTGATGTTGTTTTGGATTCAGACCCAGTAACAGATGTTCCTGAACAGGTAAGAATAGTGAGTCTGTTCTTGAATTGTAAAATCAGTATTGGTGACGACATGCTTTCTTTGTGTCCGCAGAGTGTGTATTTGTATGGTTTATACTTTCAGAAAGAGATTATTATTGATTATTATCAATGCTTTGATGCATTTAACTACATAGTTAACATTGATGTCTATGGAAACATTAGTGTGTTGAATTCCACCCCCTCAATAAACACCCTGAGGCAATCACTTCATTAGTGTTTAAGAAAGTCTTGATTTTAAATTCAGTTCATATTTACACATTACGTGCCTACAGGTATTTATTATACAAATTTTATATATATATATATATATACACACACACACACACACCACAATTTATTAGAATTATGGAGGAATGATAACCACATATTAAAGAGTGCAGTTTCTTCATTGTTCTAACTAGACAGTTAGACAGACGCATGGAGGCAGGAGGTGCTGGGCTGGTTGAGTGAAAGTAAAGATGTTGGAGCAGGGAGGAGAAAACTACAGGTAACGGAGATGGAGGAGAGCTTGGAGGGCTTGAAGAGAGTGGAGGAGACGGAGCACCACCCAGAAAGCACACCTGTCCACAAACTTGTGTGCTAATTCACTTTAATTAGATTCCCATTGAAAAAGAGTAGTAAAAACTTAAATAATAATAATAAAGTTTGTTGAAAAGGTAATTGATTGAATATTAAATTCATTGTAGAAATTAAGTTCAGATGTGACTAGCAATGGTGCTCAAGTAAAAGAAGGACACAATCACACCAGTCTCATTGAAAATGAAGGATTTAATGAATAAAGTGCACCAGCACAAAACCCGTCACGTAATCCAAATAAAGGATACAATAACCAGAAGTGAACTGGTACATACTAGTCAACACAACTAGTCCCCGAACATAAGGGGAGCCCTCACCTCTCATGGGGGCTCTTCAAGACCCGCTCACTTCTACCTAGGAGACCCATAAAGGTCCAGAAATACTGCTTTCCATCTCCGGGGAAAAACACCTGCACCTAAAATAAACGCACACACTAATTGTGAAACACACACATAACCTTGCTTAATAATACAATAATACTACATACACCTTGATACAGTGATACAGTTTAGGTTCACCAATTTAGTTTTTCCCTGTTCCACAATAAACTGCGGTGCTGTTCCATTCTGGCGCCAGTAAATGCTGCACCATTTTAAACTGAAAGACCCTAACACTAGACCCTAGCGTATAAAAACAGACGTTGGTCTTAGTTTGAAGACAAGTATTGTTTTGATACAATTATGCATTTATTTTAATTAGTTTAATTAATAATTATAATCCTCACTGTCAAATTATGGAGTGCTAGCTAGCTAGCTATCGCTATCAGTTTGCTAACTTAGCTAGGTTAAGTATGCTAACATTAACTGTGCTAATCACCTCAAGTTTGTTATTTGGTCCCTGGCATCAAGGTTTTGTACGTATATAACATCCGGGGGTGTTTTATTGTACATAATGCATTTCACATAATCAAATTAAACCTTTTTCAATAAGACTGAATAAATAACACTCACCGTGTACATATTTCACCAAGAGATAAATGGCGCTGATTTTCTCCAGCCGAGGTGAAATCCGTGGGCGGAGTTTAACGACATCTTTGCGGGAGTTATTTAGTTGGATTAACACCGATTTGATCAACTCGGTCAGATAACTCCAACACTGAACATCATAAATCTAACAGTGTTAAAATTACTCTTTGGGAGTGAAAATCAACTCGGAAATGTTTAACCCTCAAAATTTAACACTCCAGTTTTTGCTGTGTAATAAGAGAATGGGGTTCTTCACATCTGTCTGTATATGTGAATCAATTGTTTGTTTTTGTAACATTTTTTTGCAGTTAACCGCAGCCAGAAATGCCAGGGTTCCGAGGAGAAAACAGAAACTCGGAACAAGCAAGCGGATGAAAGCAGACTTTAATAAAGACACAAAACGTATGCAGTCTCAGCAGAAGACCTTCACAGAGGCGGTGCTCCACATGGTGGCAGAAGACATGCTGCCACTCAGTGTTGTTGAGGGGTCTGGGTTCCGTCACTTCCTGGCTAGTATTGGTCCCCATTACCCCAGACTTTCCCATCGCACAATGGCACTGAAGCTTTATGATGAGGTGGAGAAGATTGTTAAACCACATCTGATTAAACAGCTCAGGGAGTGTGTCACTGTTGGTGGAGACGGTGCCAGTGTTCACGTCACTGCAGATATTTGGTGCAGTGAGTATTCTGAACATGTTCTCGCTGTTCAGCTGCATTTCTTTGCGGATGATTGGACCATTCATAGACCGATGGTCGCTTTTCGTACTTTAGATCGAAATAACTTTAATATCTTGATGAGGAGGGAGCTGGACGCTGTGCTCCTTAGCTACGGCCTGTTTCATCACAATATTGGCTACGTCCTGGCTTATGAGGCCAAGAACACCATTGCCACACACGATCTTTTCTGCAACTACAAGATTATGCACAGTGCGCAGAAGAACGACCCCGACGAAGATGAGTTGTTGGACTTCCTTGATGATCAAGACTCTACGGTGAACTTATCCGATATTCTGTTCGGCAAAAACATGGACTGCATTAGCAGCCTGCTGAACTTGGTTATCAAGGAAGCACTGAAGTCCTCCAGATCTGCGGAGTACGTGCTCTCTCAGGTGCAGGATATTGTGGCCTTCTTCCGCCGCAGTACCTACTGGAATGACGTACTTGTGAAGGAATGCAAACTCACCCTTGCGAGTCCATACAACTACAACAGCTACTCTTGGAACTCCACTTTTGCTATCATTCGCAAACTAGTACAGGAGTTTTCCTGGGGCTCAGTGATCGCCGTTTTGACACAAGCCCGCAAAGAGGTAAATGAGAATACTATTTCTCCACCAGTGATCCATGTCAAGCGTGAACAAGTGGTGGATATTATAGGCCTGTTGGAGCCCTTTGAAGAAGCCATCCAAGTACTTCAAGATGATGGCGTCACATTCTCCCTCGTCATTCCAACTCTTATTGGTCTGGATAAAACCCTCAAGGTCAAATCCACAAATTATAGCTATTTCTGCAAAGCTCTCCGCTCTGGCCTGCAAGACTACTTCCAAACTCTCATTATGCAAAAAGATGTCATACTAGCCACGGTCCTGGACCCGCGCATTAAGCTTCAGCCTTTTGATGATGGTGAAGAAGTAACTGAAGGTGCCATGCTTGTTCCACCTACAAAGTACTGGGCTTGTTCGATACTAGAATCCACACTGAGTGAAACCAACACATGGATTCCAGTTGAGGAAAGCAGTGTGGATCTTGATGACAGTGGCCACACGAGCAGACCTGTCACACGAGCTGCCCGTTTGAGCAACATCAAGAGCAAGAAGATCTTTAGATTCATGCAGCCTGCCCCGAAGGCAACCACTGTCTCAGAGCTGGACCTCTATATATCAGAACCTTTGCTGGACGGAGATGCTTCCGTCCAGGTATTTTGGAGAGAGGCCACTCGCTTCCCACAGTTACGAAGTGTCAGCCGCAAACTATTGGCTGTCCCGGCCTCTTCAGGAGGATTCAAACGTCTCTATCCTCTGGCAGCATGTATAGTTCGAGCCCGAAGAAATAGACTGCCAGAGCATGCCACGGAGAGACTTTTACTCTACAGAGAGTATCGGAGCCGAAGGGGTGAGAACAACAATGCAGTATAGACTCGATATCCATAATCTTCTTTTAATCCGTAATTTTCTTTCTTTTTTTTTTACCGTATATTGTATGCAAACACTACAGATTGAATACACCCCCCTATTAAAGGTAATAGAATGTCAACATTTGTTTGTCAAAGGTGCTGCCTTTGTTTTGCAACACAGCTTTTAATGCATAACTTACTACTGTGTGTGTATTGAACATGCTATTAAATGCAGTGAAAATGTTATGAAGTGCAATGCCACACAATTGCTTATATGTGTTGAAATAACATTTATATCAGCAAACTATAATATTGCCTTATAATTAGCTTTTTTCTCGAGGTCAGAATATACCTCTTGGATCACAATATATACGACACAGATCTCTTAAATTCATACTGAAGGTGTTCTTGAACCATTTTCCAGATTACTGGCCATTGAATGCTTAAATGCATCTTGGAATGGTATGCTGCTGGTGTTTGACCTACCACTCCTTAAAGTGTACTTACTATGCTAAAATGTGCCTTTGCATTGATGCAGCTGGAAAGACATTTGCTTTCTATTAAATAGAACCGAGTTACATAAAAAACTGATGGTGTAAGTTCTCTGTCTGGGTGTGTGTGTGGGTGTGTGTCTTGCCTGCTTGGAAGAATTGCATTTGAATGAAACCTAGTACGTTATGTGTAAATAACGGATTAGTCAGTACACATAGGCTGAAGCTGTTAGTCTTATGATGACAGTCTGCACCTTCAACCACGTTATTCCATTTCCATCTGTAACCCTGAGAGACCTCAGAATAAGTTCAGTTGTGTCAGATCAATGCAGTTTTCAGTTCAACAGAGATCAGGTCCTTGACTGCTGTGGAAAGGGACGGTGTGTCAATGCTGAGACTGATTGACAAGTGAGCACACCTCTGTATAGGCTCAATGTGATGTGTAACTTAAAAGAAAGCTTACAAGATCAAGCCTCCAAATTTGTAATTAACTGAATAACTAGCAAACGGTTAATAGATTTAATGTAAATGTAACACAAAAATATAGCTCTAAATACTTCCTTAAAATATCTGCCGTCCAAGTTACCCATAGAATAATGATGTTTAAATACATCACTAAAAATTTTTTGCATAAATGTTTTTCACCTTTAAAAAAATAGCAGTTTTAGGCACAGGAGATTTGAAATGAATATTGATTCAGGGCAATATCCTGGAGGTCTCCGGGGTCGAAGTTTTAGTGGACAGAAATGTAATGACAGGCTCCTGTAGGGGGCGCCATGTATATTCCGCTTGCAACGATTTGGTTACAGTTCAAAAGAAGGAGGTCACAGTTTCGTTTAGAATTAAAAATGGCCGGTACTGTCAGATCGGTAATTAATCCCAAGTTGTGCATGCTTATACACGTTACAGTTTTTGCCTGGTATGTATTCGTTCTTCACACTAATTGCTCGTTAGAAATTTCAGAGAGACACCCTGGGTTTCGGACATACGGAGGTCGCTGGAAGTATTTAACTTTTATCAACCTGGTAAGTGATTCTGAGCCGGCCAAACGTGCTTACCGAGTCGTGAGATAGCTGATGTTTTATTCCCATATTCTTCACTGTAAAGGTCTTGAACGGTAAACTAAGTTAGATTAACTGCGTGTAGGAGGTCAACTACAGTTGCAGTAGTGAACCTAACTGCCTTCCCCGTGTGCAGGTGTTGCAGACGGTCTTCTTTGGGCTCTGTGCTGTAACTGATGTGGTACACCTGCTCCCGAGCACAAGGGCGCCGCGGGGGATCCCGCAGGTGCTTGTAACGGCGAGAGATGCATGTTTCACCGTTCTGGCTGTTCCCGTTGGCACCGTGAGTCTGTTCCCCGTTTAAAAAGACGCCTAGCTCGCCAGCATGAAGCTCGGGGTGTAGACGAGCGTCCATTTGAACTAACCGCACCTTTTTCGTTTCAGTTTGTGTGCGGCTCCTTCTGGTCCCTCTACGCCTACAATCGTGAGTTGGTCTATCCGAAGTATATAGACGAAATAATTCCTCTTTGGCTTAATCACGCCTTGGTAAGTTTTATTCCCATTTTGGCCCGAAGGATCTAAATGTCCCAAAACACTTAAATATGTAACGTTTTAGTGTGCTTATCCGTTTGTGGTTAATAAAAGCTATTTTATTAAACGTTGCCCCAGTATTAGTCTTGCTGTTTTGCAGTGGACTGTTGTTTACTGTTGTCATGTGTTTCTCTTCCCCTCACAGCACAGTGTAGTCTTTCCTTTACTTCTGCTGCAGATGTTTCTGCAACATCACCAATACCCCAGCCGTCCCAAAGGCATCCTCAGCCTGGCTCTGTTTGCATCACTGTACTTGGCGTGGTAACGACTTCTTGATGCTTTTTATGACGAATGCTAAATTACTCTTTTGAATCTAACATTTTGTAATGGTTCCTAGCTAGAATGTTCAAGAAGTCTGAATAAAGATAGTTAATTTAACTATAAATGGCAACAGTCTAATATAGTGATTTGTATTCTCTTTTATATATAAATTCTTTAGGGTCTTATGGGTTCGCCACATTTCGGGGATCTGGGTGTACCCCATTCTGGCCCACCTCAGTCTGGTAGGCTTGATTGTGTTCCTGGCCATTGCTTCTGTCAGCATGGTCCCCATTTACCTGCTGGGAGAGAAGCTCAGTCTGGTAATCTGGAGCAAGGCAGGTGAGAGGCCAGTCCAGCAAGACCCACCATCTTAGACATACCTCCAGCATCTCCTAATCTAGGATAGGTGGTCTCGGTTTTCCTTGCAGTCCTTTGGTTGCAGATAGTGTACACTACATTGGGAGTTGCTGTTTTTAAAATAGTAATTTCACCTGTAAGGTTTCTAGGGTGACATTCTGCTTTCTCAAAGGGGATCAGAAGATGAAGAAATAAGGGACTACAGGAATCCAGATTGACCATCTACATTGTAAAACCAGCTGGACTGGATTATTTCTTTTGGGCTGAGAATGATCGAGCAGTATCAGCTCACCCTGGAATGGGCCTTGTCTTTATGGCAGAATTCACAGATTGCTGAAATCTCAATTAATACAGATTAATTATTTGGACCAAATGGTATGGTGATTCTGTGTTCATAGCAGAAATAATCTGCACTTAATGATGTAATACATTATACTGTTTTCTGTTTAAGATTTTGAAATTCCATTTAATATCTTCTTCCAAGATACTGCACTTTAACAAATCAAGGGCCAGTTGTTTGTGTGCAACATTTGAACACATTCCTATTTATTCATATTTGAATATTAGAAATATGATGAATATGAGTCATTTGATGGATTGTGAAATGTTTAAAATATACGTTTATTAAAATATAATGGTTAATACTATTAATAAGTATTGAATACTTATTGTTCTGCCTGTGTCTTATCATTATCAATACCAGAATGCAGGTTTCTTTTACCACAGTGTATACGATTTATTTATTATTACAGTTTTCCATGCTTGAATGTAATAATTGTTAGTAGCTCTGGTGTGGGTCTTGTGTACATGTGATGTCAGTGCTATCGTTATACAGAAACATACACTATTTGATATCACAGAGGTTAATGTTTCTTTAAGTAGTATTCAATTCTCACATCATAAACATCACTCAAATAAAATGATGTTTCCTTGAATTAATTACATTAAAGCACATGTATATGGTCATGTGTGATGTTGAGTCATCCCAACACTGACTTCACACATGTAGAATGGATTTTAGCATTGCTTTTTTCGGGTATCTCCATTTTCTCTTCTATTACTGTTCCCTCATTTGCTTTAATGAGACCACTGCATGATAAAATCATACATATCAGATTTCATGTATGTTTTGATGCAGCATATTTCTCAGACCTCTTGGGTTTTTTTTTTTTTGGGAAGGTTGTTGGCTTGGACTGGGTCCCTGGACCTGGATTCTCTGTATATTATTTCTGTAAACCTGCTCAGTGACGTGTTCTAAATGTGTTGTACAAAGAGAAATTCATTTGAGGAAGAAAAAATGACATGGGGTGGATTTCTCCTCTTGCATGAACAGTACAAATTGCCTCTGTATCCTGTCCCATCTCTTCAGCTAATCCCTGTTGGAAATCAAATCATTCAGACTGCTATTTAGCAACTGCATTTTAATCATTTTATTAAAGTTTTCCTAAGCTTTCAACTCCAGAATGGTGTAAAACTTCATATAAACATTTTTCGGGCCTTAATCTGTGTAATAGATTGTGTTAATGCGTTAACAGCACTCCACTTACCTGAATCGTCTTTTCAAATCAAAAGTAGATTAAGAATTAAAAATGTATGCCTTCAAAACATCCTTCCCCTCCACAGACTCCACAGAGGCAACAATACTGGCATAATCACATGCCACCCCTGTGAATCCTCTGTGGAAATAAACTACTTGTATTAAAACTGTATTGATATACATTTGTCACGTGGGAAACCTAAAGCTTCCAACACATTTACGCATTACTAAAAAATGACACGTTGCATACAGCAAACATCTGCCTTTCCAATTATCACACAGTACGTCAAACTTTGGGTCGATATTGTGCTGAAACGTAGACCAATGGGTTTGAAATGCAATGTCTGGTCTTCCAGAGTGCTGAATGAAAAGTCTTGCAAATATGATGGTCCCCCTTGTGTGATACATAACTTACCTGGATGCTGTGTGGGATCCTCCCAGAAGCTGGTACTGGCTCTCGAGGGTCAGTCTTTTATCTGGGTCCTTCTTCCAAGTCAACACTCTTAAAGACAGGTCACGTGACGCTGTGACAACGCGGAAACTGTCCTGTAAAATCAGGACAGTATAACTGGATTTGTCTGGTGTCCCTGGAAAAGGTGAACAAGAGGAGAGCCTACCACACAAATGGAGACGATTGGTTGTATGTGGTCCTTAAAGCTTGCGATGAGGGCCCCTTTAAGAGTGTAGATGTTCAGGTCAGTACCATCTGTAATCAGAATGGTGCTACTGCCTTTAGCCTGAAGAATGATGTCCGAACGCCTCTGCTTTAGCTCTAGTGGAAACGACTCAACTTGCTGAGCTGAAACCACAAAACAGATAAATGAGTATATGGCTCACAAACGAACTCACAAATAACGTCAGCACAAATGCAACTGACTGAAAACCACATGAAGACGACTGCAGGGTGAAGTCCTCGAACCCTAGACTTCAGTCACACTGCTGCGTTTAGGTTAGCTGTCCTACCCTCAGCCTCCATTTTGTACTTGGACTTCTTCACGCCTACATCGAAGACCGAGAGTGTCAAGTGGTGGAGCGGGTCCCTGTCGTGGATCACGGCCACGCGTGCCGGCTGAGCAGGGAGGAAGACGGCGGCGACGCAGCCACTGACGGGGAGCCCCACACACACCGTGTCCTCCACGGGGACAGGGCAGCACAGACTGGCACTCCAGAACACCTGAGCGCAGAAAAGCAGTGCAAAAGAGGTTGGCTCTTCACCTGCTTCTGTATTACGATTTTCCCCTTTTATTTTTCAAGCAGTACAGAGAACAGTTTCAACACACTCTTGGAGGAAAATATGCAGAGTGTCTGAAACCGCATGCCTGAAGCGCAAAACCTACCTTTGGGCTCAAATCAGAGTTCTCCTTTGAAGCAGCAAGTACCCATTTCTCATCAGGGGATGGGAGGATAATATTTACTCTAAATGAGTCGCACACCACGTGCCTTGATATTTCCAACAGTAAGGGGGAGCTCAAGACAAGCAATGAACCTCCAGCAGCTCCAACCTAAAATAAACGAAGCATGCATAGTGTACAAGCTTCAAGCTTGTGTTCCGTATAAAGCATGTATCAATACTAAATGTTGTATCTGTAAGATATTTGCCATGAGGAAAGAGTTCCCATCCTTGCAGAACGTCAGCAATGTGCAGTGAGAGGAGGAAGAGGAGAAAGAAGCAAGCTCCGCCCCCGACTGGCCCTGCCATGATTTGATGGTTCCCTTGACGTCAGAAGTGACTACAACACATTGCTTTGGGTCTGTGGTCATGGCGCTCACTGGGTTTCCGGCTGAACTAGACCACAGACAGTCACCCTGTCAGAATAAAAAAAACACACGAAACATTGAAACGCGACACATGTAACACACGTAATACATGCTGTCTCAAACTATAGTCCTCGAGTTGACCTTAAAGTTTGAACAACAACAAAAATCACCTTGTGAATGTCCCACGCTTTGACTGTGCCATCAGTAGATGCACTACAGACAACCGGAGAACAAGTCCACATGTCCAGGACACTGGAGTTTCCCACCAGGTAAGAAAAACCAACAACCTTTCCTTAAAGATTACACAGGAAACCATAGTATTAGACATTTAGTGTTGCACACACTGAGTGTGTAATTTCTATTATAGATGTAACATTTACATAATCAACATGCATGTAAAGATAAATGCCACCGTGTTTCTGGGATGATGTGATGTAGGGAGCAGTGGTATGTCTGCGTGGACGTGGATACCTTTGTGACCTCTCAGGCTCTTGCAGGTGTAGTTCCCTCCTGGTCTGCCTGACGCCATATGGAGCTCCAGCTTGGAGCGATGCAGGTAATACCTTTTCCAGGTGTACTTCTCGGAGGCAGAGAGGAGCTGCCCTAGGTTGCAGAAACCCCAACGCTGCAAGCACATTGCTCTAGGCAGGGTGGATTTTTAAAAAAAAGCTTACTTTTGTTCATAGGTAACTGACTGCAGACAGAAGTACTGCTTTGTCATGTAACTTACCTCCAAAGCCATGGGCTTTCACCGGCTTCATGCCATTCCTGAGCAAACAGTAAAGATAAGAGAAAAAGTTAATTTCTCTTAAGAAATTCTCAAAAGTTAATAAAAAAAACAGTCATATTTGGTGCACAACTAAACAATATGTGTGCAAAACATTTGCTCAATGACACTGGAGAGATTTAACTGTTATTTTAGGCGTACAACATGAGAAACAGGACTGTTACATTATCATTCTGAGAATCTGCTGAGAAAGGGCCAGTTTTTAGAGTACGATCACCCTGTCCATTACCCCCGTGGGTCCAGAGACCAGACATTTTCTTAGGTTTTATCCCCCACACTCACTCAGGGAAGTCTACATTTTGATCAACTGTCTGATGTGATGTGTCTGGAGATAAAGAGAATTACCAAACGTTTGGACACAGGTGAGTCAACTCGAGGAACACTCAGTATGTGCAGCGCGTTACTTCTGGGACCGAGAGGCACTGGTTACACACACTGGAATCTTAATTCCGCCATATTTCTCTTCTACCACACCACATTTAAAGTTTTTATAGTTATTCAATTAGTTGACTTACTACGTTAGAGCAGGGGAAACCAAAAGTCTTTAGTTTTAAAACTAAACTAACCTACAAGTCACCTCGCTTTGATATCAGTGGGCGTGACAACGAGGAGATGGGCGGAAACATATCGCTGCCGTCTACTTTCGTTTTTCTTTCTTTTATTCTTTTTGTGTCACTCTGTGCTTTTCTGTGCTCAAATGTACAATAAACAATGGGATTACCCGTATATATCCTATATTCTTGACAGGAGACCGAGTTTACTGTAGCGACTAGGTTGCAATTACAGCGGCTTCGTGAATCGAGCAAGATACACTTCCGTAACGTAACGTTGCTCACCTTACAAACACACGCAGCACTGATTAAATCATCTTCATTTAGAAAAGAAAATATGCTTATCCAACAGTCCAGCGGCAAACTGTGTTGATCGTGTTCCATGTCGTGGTCTGAAAAGAAGTACACAGCAGTATGCACCTGACGACTGCTTACACCATGTTTAGTGTAACTACGGCATACCGATGGGGACAATCATGCTGAAAAGCGTTTTGACAACAGACTATATTGCTGATACCTAATTAACCCCTAGTGATCCTGTTACCCCGGGAACCACTGTTGCCTTCACCTTCCACATCTTTTCCAGTTCTTCTTTCAGCCCTTCTCATATTTTCCAGCTTCTCATGTTCTCATGTTCCTTGTTCCTCATCCATCACTACAGCCCTGTTCTGCTGTTTGTCCATCACCACGATGTCTGGTTGATTAGCTATTAGTGTGAGAGGGTATATGCATATTATATATGGCAAAAGACAACTTAACATTTAAAAAATGTGAGAAGCTATAATTTACTTTGAAATATCTTTTTCTTTGGGCCCCTAATGACTTTCTAAACAGCCTCTGAAATAAACAGGCATAATCTTAAACAAGTATGTTTTAATATCAAATAATAATAGAGAAATATGGCAGTTCTGAATATTTCCATTAACATGGGGAATCATGTCTGCCAAGTCAAACGTCTGGTATATCTACTGGAGTAACCTCCCTTTTTGGAGCCATTTTGACCATTTGAGCCAGAAGATCATGTAACAGAATGTGATCTCAAACAGAAGGACTTCTGAAGGCTCCGACTGCCACAAGTCAAGATTAGTAACTCTCTGTAAAATTTGACAAAATAAAGCAGATTCAGGTCATGGTCGGGTATGATTAGAATACATGTCAAATGGTATGACCTCAGTAAAATGTTAATAAACATAAATCATCATAAAATATTCAGGTTAATATGAAAAATAGTTTGAAATATTCAAACCAAGGTCAAGTGTTTACCTAGTCATCCACAATAATGCATGCAAAATTGGGTTTCAATTTGAAATATCCTGTGGTGTGGGTTACACCATTGCACAATTTCCTTTCTGAGACAAATCTGATAAATTTATGGACAATATTGATACTTATTATGAATAATAATAATAATAATAATAACAATAATACAATTATTAAAATTATTGTTGTTATTATTAAAATTGTAATATACCATAATATGCAGCTTGAAATGTATTCTAAAAAGAATGATAAAATCTCTAAATCTGTTTTTAATTTCACATTTCTATAGGATAGTTCACATAAACAAGAAGTATGTAGGTGGAAACCTGTGTATGCAAACAACAAACTCTCTCCTCTTCTAATAGATTCCTCTTACAAGTAAAGAAAAAGTGTCTTGCCACAGAGCGCACGTTAATGCAGATCCTATAATTTGAAATGATATTTCATAATAAATCACTTATTTTCATCAGTACACTTACATAACTTCGAGAAGGCTGTATTATTTAATAGTTGTCATGCTTTTTTGGTTACACTGTTTGACAATTGAATGTGACTGTGATTCTTTAATTGGATAAAAATGGTAGAAATTTAATATAAAATGCTATGGCACCAACGGAAATTCAAACTATACATCCAAACAAACATTTAGCATGTTGTTTTAACATGTTTAAAGCATATTTGTAATTGGACGTCACACCAACCCATAATTGTCACTGACCCATATATATGTTCATATGTTCATGAGCTGTGCAAATCAGAATTATCATCAGCTATTTATATCAGAAGCACTTTGCTTCCACAGCTGATGAAGGACCTCTGTCCAAAACATCCTGTTTCTTTGGAAACTTTGTGTACTTTGATACAATGTTTCTATCTATCTATCTATCTATCTATCTATCTATCTATCTATCTATCTATCTATCTATCTATCTATCTATCTATCTATCTATCTATCTATCTATTTATTGAGAGAGAGAGAGAGAGAGAGAGAGAGAGAGAGAGAGATATTAAAAATTGTAATAAAGTACAGTTTCCAGAGAAATTGTCATATTCATTCATGGGGTTCTAATGTAGATCGGTTCTTATGTTTGTTTTTTTCCTATTTTCATTGCTACCATAGCAACAACTGCAAACAAACAAATATGTTGTTAATGCAGTGTCTATTGGTATTAAAATGCCGTGACACTATAAATGACATATACTTAATCCTGATGGTCCGAAGGTGTTTAATAAACTGATCGGTCTTATCTTGGTTACATCTCCAATGTAATGCTGATTACATCTCTTGCTGTTTCTCTGAGCTTTACTACACTACAGTGCACTAATCTGGTGTGTGTGTGTGTGTGTGTGTGTGTGTGTGTGTGTGTGTGTGTGTGTGTGTGTGTGTGTGTATAGATATACTCCTTTGGTGCTGCAACACTTCAGGTTCCCCCAGGATGATGTACAGACTGCATCCCCCTTTTTAAGGATCCTCCACTAATTTATTATAGATGAAACAATAGCATTAAAGACTTGCTTGTCAATAATGATTTAATTAACCATTCAGATTCAAACTGTGGTACTGTAGCCTGAAAGCGATCTAGATGTGCTACATGTACATTTATTAACACAACCACTAAAATAACTGGCACAAAAGGCTCAATTGTCATCACTCATTCATCGTCATGCACCACAGCAGGAGTTGTCTATTCAATTACTTGAATTGTTGGATAGAGGTCTTCTGCAGAAGCACTTTGCATGAACATCTGATGAATGGCCAATATACTCTCTCTTTCTCTCTCTCTCTCTCTCTCTCTCTCTCTCTCTCTCTCTCTCTCTCTCTCTCTCTCTCTCTCTCTCTCTCTCTCTCTCTCTCTCTCTCTGTCTCCGTCTCCATGGTAAATGTGATGTGGTTGGTGCATCTACCTGTGGAATATACATAATACTCAAATGGAACAATGTAGGTTACTATAATGTTAACAAGGAAATTGATGTATAGCCAACATGTCCAAGTTTTTCAAAGCCTGTCAAATGTGTTTTTCCTTACAAAATAGCATAATATGCAGTTGTGCAATTTTAAGAAATCGTTAATGGTGAAAAAGCAGATATTTGTGTTAATTTGTGCGAATTAGCGCAATTACTTTGAATTATGACTTTAAGCATCTTTTCCCGACCATGACAATTGCACGACGCCCACTCCGTGTGTGGCCTTACGGGATGACATGCATGTGAAGCACTGTAACAGCAGGGGGCGCAATACCAACGGTTGTTCCCAATTGCTTTTTTGCATATGGAACAACACGCGCATCCAAGACCATTATCAAAATACCAATTAATCTGGCAAGGGAGGAGAGTGAAGTCACCAGTCTTAAATCACTTTAAGAGATAATAGTTATCTCAATGCTTAGACACCTGGGAAGGCTGTTGAAGGAAATGTAGTACACGTTTTAAGATATTGTAACGTTATAAACTAAAAAACAAACAAATATAATTATTGTCATAGGCTAATAGCTTTCTGAGGTAAAATACATTGGCAAGTGTGTCGCCGTCACAACAAAAAGTGGCATTTACACATAATGTAAGACACTGTCTAAAGGTAATGTGTCCTTTGAGAAAATTATTCGCAATATCCAATTTATTGAAAACGCTTACAGCGCGCACCTGTACTCATTAAGAAATCACTCAAATAAAAATAAAAACACAGAACAGGTGAATTGTCATTCCAGTAGGCTTGTCTCAGATTCCACAGGTGAGCTCAATCCGCGCAGCCAGAACACGCCCCGCGTAAGTGCGCGTAAGTGCGCTGAAGTGCGCTTTAGACGCATCACACGGCAGGAGGCAGACACTTTGATATCAGATCAGCGAGCTGCGCGTCCGTCCTCACCTTCCACCAGTATTACTATGATAACTCAACCCTGTGTATTTACCATCTGATGGCGCGGTGTGCAGGAAACGCTCATCACGGGAGAACGCGTTTGTTTTAAACATTTCTTTTGAGCCCACGTCGGTGACTTAAAGCAGTTGCCGACTGAAAATAATTTTTAGTTTTACATTTTCAAGTTATCATTGCTGGAAATAGACACGCGATCACCATGAGCAGAAAAACGCGACGCTGGATATTTCGCGTTTTTCTTTGTCTTGGAATAATCTACTTGAAAATTGGGTGAGTTTTGAAGAAGACCAATCTGCATTTCGGTTTTTGGTATATCGATTCTGGGCAATTCTTTGAGCTAACATGAAATCTTTTAAGAGGCTCCCTGTTGAATTTTCACACGATAACCTTAAAGTATGAAAGGAGGTATGAAAACTTTGGTATGAAATACAGTAGGCTATAGTGTTCGGCAGTGTGAAACGTAGCCAACGTCTAGAATTTACGCATTACTGCAATGGTGAAAAGGCTGTAAAACCCACACAGAACACAGTATTACTTTTTATGCATTGCTGTTTGTCTGGACCCTGCTTGTGTAGGTGTTTATTGTGTTCTGGCTCCGAGCTGTGTAAGTGCGCACTGCACTCTCTGCAACAGGACAGCTCTCAGGACGCATCTCGGAAACGCAGGAAACACTATTGTAATATTAAATAAAAATTCTGAAAATAGTATTCTCATTTAAAACACACACACACACACACATTTAAACTTTTGGTTTTATGCTTCTGCTTTGCAACTTGTATACATTGATTTAGTGGGACATCCAGCTTTTCGCACTTAAGCTTTTGAATAACGTACAGTGGATTTGTCTGTCTTATTAATTTTAGAGGCTTCTCGTCGGTGTTAGCGCTAGGAGCTAGCATCATATGCAACAAGATTCCTGGACTCGTACCCCGACAACGGATCATCTGCCAAAGTCGACCGGACGCAATCATTGTTATCGGACAGGGAGCCCAAATGGGAATTAACGAGTGTCAGTTTCAGTTCAGGAACGGTCGCTGGAACTGTTCCGCTCTCGGGGAGAGAACCGTCTTCGGAAAAGAGTTGAAAGTGGGTACGTTACAAACCTTTTAAAGCTCGTCTGCAGCACTTACATTGCGGGTCTGTGGGGACAGGTGTTGCGCAATGTCCTCACTGTAAAAGGAAACATGTGCATTGATTTCACTTACAACTCGGGTAAACCTGAGGCTAAACAGTCACAATGACAACGCGTGAAAGATGGATTGGGTTGGTTTGAAAAGTTCACGAAATGATCGACCAGGTTCACCTTAGACTTCCGTCCCACATGCCTGAGATGTCTGTCGGATGACATGAGCGCGTGTTTGGTACCTGGGGTCGTGCAAACCTGCAGATGCGTGCACCCAGTCACCTTTAGCACTCACTAAAAGTCAGAAAGCAAAACATACATGTTCTTTCCCGTGAGTTGGGCGTTGTAATTATAAATAAGTATTATTACCTCCCTGATATGACAGAAGAGTACACATAGTTTTATGCAAAACTTTGAATAACTTCATTTTGTAGCATTAAAATCTCTTTTACCTCAAAACCGGCAACTACGGCAACTACAACATCTCAGAGCTCGGCTGTTGGCCCTTTCGTGAAGCCCTTCACCCGCGTGAGATGTGCCGGGCGCGTGCTGTTGTGCAGAAGGGAAGCTGTCATCAACGTCGTCGGCGCATTCTAAATGAAAAACGACCTCCCGAGAGAAGGCCTCGCATGTTCTTTGTGTCTTCATATGTGTGTATGTAGCATTTACAGGCAGCGTGGTCTTCACACTGGGGTGGGCCACGATGTATTTAGCTGAAAATAAAAAATATATAAACGATTTTGTTTTTCTCCACAGCTTAACTGCGTTGCTGCAGATAAGCGCGCGACAGCGGCAGTGTTGTCATTTTCACCCACTCGATCATGCGCCAAATTTAAATACATGTATCCTACTGTATCAGGACTGAGTATGCTTGTTGGACTTGGAGGACTTCAAAGCATGCAGGGCAAACGTCATGTCCACCAATTGACCATTAGGCACTAAACGCACCTGTTCCTGTAGTAAGAGAACCGGAGATGTTGCAGTGTAAATAATCTTCCTCCACTGTGCACCGTATTCACTCTGAAACATGGTGGGAAGTGCAGTATACTGTAACTTTCAGATGAAGATTGAAGATTGCGGCTACTGATGAACTCAATGAATTTAAATTTATATATATATTTGTAAAACAACATGGAAATAATAGTCAGTTAATACAATTAGTGGTGTTGATTGATGGTGTCCAACCACTATATGCATTGTAGAATTGCAGCAGGTTTCTGACAGTGGTAATAATCCTCAACGACTCTGGAGATCCTTCGTTCTTACTTAATTGAAGCCTTTTACCTCCAACTATTACCACTGCTGCAGGTCTTAATGGCAGATGCCTTATTCAGTGTCTGAGATGATTTAGTTCTGATTCAGCCTGTCCCTCATACCTGATTATCATTTGCATCCAGGTTGGCTGGTATCTCTATTCTGCCAACCTGACATGTGTAAATGATTTATAACATGGATGCATGGCTGCAAATCCCATGGAGGCCGATATACATATACAATCTGCACATTTCTGCTAAAAAAGAGTGAATTCTATGACTATGGAATCAGGACTGTAACCATTAAAACAATCACATTTGCATGGCTACAATAATACGACCTGTGGGAACACAAACACAACAGGCCACAAGTTTCAGATCATCCTTAAAACATGTAAAGAGTTGGTAGTAATGTAGCCATTACATTGTGTGTGTGCATGAGTCTGTGTGTATGTGTGTTCATGTGTTTGTGTAGATGGGTGTGTTAGTGTATGTGTCTGCATGTGTATTCATGCGCATGTATGTGTGTGTGTCTGTGTTCATATGTTTGTGTGAGCGCGTGTGTGTATTCATGCGTCTGTGTGTGGGTTCATGTGTTTGTATATGTGTGTGTGTGTGTGTGTGTTCACGTCTGTGTGTCTCTTCATGTGGTTGTTCGTGTGTCTCAGGCAGTAAAGAGGCGGCCTTCACCTACGCCATCATGGCGGCGGGCGTGGCCCACGCCATCACGGCCGCGTGCACGCAGGGCAACCTGAGCGAGTGCAGCTGTGACCAGGAGAAGCAGGGCTTCCACGGCCGCGCGGACGGCTGGAGGTGGGGCGGCTGCTCGGCGGACGTCCAGTACGGCCTGGGCTTCTCCAAGGTGTTCGTGGACGCCCGCGAGATCAAGCAGAGCGCCAGAACGCTCATGAACCTCCACAACAACGAGGTGGGGCGGAAGGTACGTGCGCTCGGAGGCCCCACAGTGGTGCGTTACGGTGTAGAGTCATTGCTGATCTGTTTCTGATGGATGCTTTGATCAAATGTGCAGTGACGGTGACGTGGCTGTGGTGTGGTTGGGGTTAGAGGGAGGTCAGTGGTTTACGTGTATCAGATACATGAGCCACACATGTTGCTGGAATATTTACACGCCCTTTGGTTGAGAGTGGTCTGCCATGCAGGAGAAACCAACGAGCTCATGATGAATTGAAGGGTTGCTAACACAAACTATGCATGACAGCAGATGGGCTACTGTCATTTACTAATCAATAAATGTTTACAGTATCCCACAGCACAGTTCTCCAGACTAGCATCCGAAGTGTGTGTGTGTGTGTGTGTGTGTGTGTGTGTGTTTTTGCTATTCTTTCATTAGGAAAAAAAACACAAAACAAGTCAGGATTGCCATCAAGCTAGACAGTTGGATATATGTTACTATGGCTTGAAGTATTTGGTTGAGCTATTAGCTGTTGACATATTAATGTATTGGTACATTTTTGCTACTTGGCTGCCTGATATTGGCATAATGATGGCTCTGACCTGAAGCGGCCACACTAAATGGATCAAAGTAAATTCGAAGTCCAAGAAAAGTCAGCAAACTTGGCATGGAGGTGCCTGGACGTCAACAGCCTGGCACTGAAGCCGTGCTGAGCTGGCAGGGCAATAATGGGAATCTTTTAGGGGTAAGAGCAGTTTAAGTGGCAGAGTTTGATTACAAACCAGATCAGAGAATTGCAAACACACTGGAGCTACACAAAGGCATTCGCTCCCCCACGTTCTGCTCAGTTTACAACTCCCTGAATCACACCAGGAGCCCTCATGGGCTTCATCTCTTCATCAAATGGTGAAAAAGGTAACATGTTTCAACTTTGATGCCCTGTTGTTGTTTGCTAAACCTTTTAGCTTTTTCGCAGAACACCTTGCGCTGTTAAAAGGCTTTTTCACTTTCACCTGCATCGGGAGGGCTCCCCTCTCCCCACCAGCTGCTTGTTGTCTTTGATGTGGTGTGAGTTAATATCTTCTAACTAAATCTTGAGGCTGATAAAAGCCTTTTGTCATGCTTCTATATGAAAAACGGGCTTTCCTACCGTCACAAGGTGACCTCGTTAGACCTCGTTAGACGTACGTGCTTGTCAGCTGCAGGTTTGAGCTCCCCCCTTGGCTTCCAGTGATGGGCACGGAATAAATCTCACTTTCCCCTCCCGGTTGAGTTTAATGAAGAGGAAAAGAAGTGTCCATCTTGTCTCTGGCTTGTCCCACTCCTTGTCACAGAGAGACAATTCATGGCTGAAACATCGGCCCCTCACACAGGGCCTCCATGCTGACATCACACAGCCAATTCACAGCGGCCATTTCTTTTCCATCCTCCAGCAATAGCTGAATTCACGCTGGCTTATCTAAGCAGCTAAATTGCCTCTTAGTGGACTCACTATGCTTCCAGGTTCATTCTATCTGTATGTTTTGTCTCCCGGCTGTTAAAGGAGGCCTCTGTTGGGACGGTCCTTATCCAAAGTCTTAATTTATGCTGGCTAATGTAATGACATTGGTTAAGATCAGGCTTTCGTTGCCCAGCACTAAGCAACAGATAACAAAAGCTGCCCATGGTTTTACTCACTGGTATGTTAACGGAGAAGTGAGTTCGAAAGGGCCATTTTTATTGGTGATGCACGGGTAAAAAGGAAAATGGTGTGCAAGGCTAACGGGCCCATTTTAAACACAGAACTTCTCTTGCTGTACAACGTTTACAGTGATGACGTTTTAAGGTACCTCATGGTGTGGTGTTTCTGCTCTTTCTCAGTTCTGTGCTATCGGGGCATATTCAGACTTACTTGAGATTAGCAAAGCTTTGACAATTGGTTATATTGCACTGGGAAAACGATCTGCTGAAGAAATACTTTCTTCTCAATAACCCAGATGAGCCCTGACACTTTGAGGCAAAACTATCAAACTGGAATTCATGGTAATTCTCAGATTTAATTCAGTTCTTTGCTTTACCTTAAGTTACTTTCTCTTTCTGTAAGGTGAGGTATAACCGCACATGCATAGCCTGACACTTGATAGTTGCACTTGTGTATACACTATAGACAGAGTTACTGTATCGGATGACCTCTGCTCATGAATCACGTCACATAAAGGTCTCCTGTCCCAGCTGAACTGACATCACAGTAAGTTGGAGGGACATCTTGCTATTGTCAGGAGGGACTCACTTAACACTGATGGTGTCAGCTTCCAAATCCTCCCAAAACCTAAGCACGTTCATCCCCATTAGTACAGTGAATAATGGTGGTTTATGTAAGTCTGAGCATTTTGAGTATTTTTAATCTGTTTTAATTCCTGCTACATTTGTCCTTCAGGTTCTGGAGAGGAACATGCGTCTGGAGTGTAAGTGTCATGGTGTGTCTGGATCCTGCACCACCAAGACGTGCTGGACGACTCTGCCCAAGTTCCGGGAGCTGGGCTACATCCTGAAGGAGAAGTACGGCCAGGCCGTGCTGGTGGAACCCGTGAAGGCCAGCCGGAACAAACGCCCCACCTTCCTGAAGATCAAGAAGCCCTTCTCCTATCGTAAGCCCATGGACACAGACCTGGTGTACATCGACAAGTCCCCCAGCTACTGCGAGCCGGACCCGGTGACGGGCAGCGTGGGGACGCACGGCCGCGTGTGCAACAAGACGCTGGCCCACCACCCCAGCGGGTGCGACCTGATGTGCTGTGGGCGGGGCTACAACACGCACCAGTACTCGCGCGTCTGGCAGTGCAACTGTAAGTTCCTCTGGTGCTGCTACGTCAAGTGCAACACCTGCAGCGAACGGACCGAGGTGTACACGTGCAAGTGAACACCGGCCTGCCCTCACCATTCTGAAGAGTGCTTGTTCTGCCCTTGATTGTTGGGATCCTCCTAACGAGGGTTGAGGGAGGGGAGGAGTTATAAACCCGTGTGACATTTTTTGCGGGCGGGGTGCTCCTGTCCGCCGACGAACATCTCGGAGCTCCGACGTGAGACGTTCAACGTCGTCTTTTTTGCACAATGCCTCCTCGTGGAACGAAGCATCAGTGCCACACACTGGAGAAACACTTTAAAAATGACCAGAGAAAACAGAGGAGAAGTGAAGACATGGCCCTGGACTTGCAAGACTGAATGAAGTGTCTCCATTCATAAACTCAGCTCCTCACAGGGCCCGGCCCGTCTCACCAGGCCTGCGGCGAACGCTGAGCGTGGGCGAGTCTGGAGATGTCTGAAATGCATCAAAGCTCCCAGACTTTCTCTCCCCACGGTCCACATCAGACTCGTAATGATAGGTGTGTGCACCTTCGCATATGGGACATTATACGACAGGTATAATGGCACAAACTCAATGACGGAGATAACTGGCTATTTGTTTAGAGAAACACTTTTATTTATTTCTTCAGCAGACTGCGCCTGTCATTCCTCCAGGACTTGTGAAATAGTGGTAGTTTGGTCTGGCATGTTTGTGAAACCAGAATCAGTTCAGACTGAAATCAAATTCACACTGGACCCTAGAAACACTGTAGTTCCCGCTCGATTTGCTGCTAGTCTGGAGAATCACATTTGGTGAAATAATGGGATAACTACTGACTCCTAGCTTCGTTTTAATTGGTATAGTGATATATCCAGACACGTGGAATTTAAACTGAAATTAATTGGTAAAAGAGTATATTTTGTGAAAGAGTATTTTTATATGAATGACTTATTTATACTATTTTGTCTGTTTATTGTGCTCAGATTGCATTACCTCTTAGTGTGGTCATGCAGTAGTTATGAAATATAGGTGACAGATGGTAGTTGCATTAAAGCATGTGCATTCCACTGATTACTGTCCTCTTATAGGTTATTTCAATGAATCACTCACATCATCTGTGTGTAATTTCTTTCTGTGTATCTGTGTTTCCATTGGGAGTGTACTATAAATAGCTAGAAATACCACAAATGCTGGTAAAAAAAAATGTTCCTTATGGTGTCCTATGCTCTGTATAATTCACTGGAGCTGGACAACTTCAAGATATAATTGCCTGCTTTTCAGACTCTTCAGATTTTTTCTTTATTTTCAAACATTTGCATGCAGTCAGGATCAGCTCTCGTATGAAATGTTCAGACACATCATTTGCAGAAACCATAAAATTTTTCCAAACCCAAGCTTGAAATAACAAAAAACGCTTATTGTCGGCATGAGTGATGAAGACGAAGCTGCTGAATGAAGCTCTCAGGATGGCCCAGGAATGGTGTGAGGTCAGCGGATGTAACGAATGAGTTTTGTCCTGAAAGTGTTTTAGTGATGACTTGCTCTTGGGGGAGGAACCGGCACTTTTGGTGATAGATGATGGTGCCATCCACCTCATTCAAACCTCAACTGCCTGTTGCTACAGCAACTTCAAGAAGGAACCACAAAATTTCAGGCAGCCTCCGAGAAAGGCCACCCTTTTCCAACAGCCTCTGAGAAAGGCCAGTCTGTCCAAACAGTTCTCCCATTAAGACGAAAGGCCAGTCTGTCCAATCAGTTCTCGCATCAGGACGAAAGGCCAGTTTTCACATCGACAAGAGGCTCACTGTCTGGTGGAGTGATTGTATCATGACCCTTTATTCATGGCCCTCGGAATCACATTTTGTATGTGCAGGAAAGGTTTGCATGTGCACTGGAGAACGGAAGGAGTATTGAGAAGATTTGCAATATAATATTAGACAACCTCTTTAAGATCAAAGGTTGACAGATGGCTGAATGGCTTTTGGGTTGGAAAACTGGTTAAAGTTAAACTAGAGGACCCTTTAAGACATGTTTGGCTTTCTCTTCCAGCCTTAGTGATCGGGAGAAAGTCTTCTGGCTATTTAGCATCACAGAAGCCTCATAATGAATCAGCTGCAGTCACATTAGGGTCATGTACTTAATTAAACACACGGTAGCTCCTTCTACTGAGAAAATTCATTGCAGGAATAAAGATTTCTATTAATTGATTAATACATGTACCCATTGATTAATAAAATTTCTATTAAATTAAATTATTCATAGATGTACCTTTTAACTGATAGATGTATAGTCGCATGCTAAGATCCTCACTAACTTTCCTTGCTCAAAGGACAAATGCCACTCTTCAAAAGCAGGAACCTAACAAATATTCTCCTTTGAGTGCTTCTATGGATTCTTTCAAATGCTCTGCAGATGCTGTTGAAATTGGATGAGTATGTACAGTTATAACAAAGCCTTCCCCATCGGTGTCATCTGAACGGCTACTGTTTTGGCTTTGTTGTTTGACGAGCATGTGCAAGAGATCTTTTGTGTAGTACAGAGATCAAGGTGATGTCAATTATGTTCTTAGCAGTGTTTCTATATAAACAAAGACACATCAATGCAAATATAAACAATGTTTGATGTGTTGAAGTCGAACCTTCTTTGTTTGTGTGTGTGTGTGTGTTTGTGTGTGTGTGTGTGTGTTTTTTTTTTTTTTTACGATTCATGATCGTATTTACAAACATCCAGGAGAGAATCCAAGTTTCTTCAAACTTTCATTCCTTCATATATTTCCAAGTTGCTATGGAAATGGTCTCTAAGATCTAAAAGCAATGTAGATCTAAGAGCATTTATTTTGTAATTTTGTATAAGCGTGCTTGCCTGAGAAATTATTTTCCGAAAGGTTTAACCAAAATTATTTTTAAACACCATTTAATAAACAAAATAGTCATTATTTTTAAAAAGTATTTCATTAAAATACTAATAAGTGGTTGCATAAAACATTAATTATTTTGACAGGAGAAGATTTAATTCCTCATCCAAAGTAATCACCACGGATAATCAGTAGCCAAAAGACAACAATAAAGACAGTAATTGTAGCAAGAAGAGACCGGGGGAGTCAAACGTGTTTTCCACCCTCTGCTTGTCCATAAATCACCTGCCACATAATTCCGTCAGTCATACTTTTGTTTTTCCGTCTGGTTGAGACATGCACGAGCACCTGAGACGTGTACCGCGAACTGCAGAGATCGAGGTAGTCGCTACACCACAGAGACACGGCGCTGTGTCACGCCACGAAAAGCACCTCGCTGGCACGAGACGATCAATAACGGCCATGCGCTGCGAGGTCGACGGTTTGGCCTTTGCGTTACCTGATCGCACGCAGAAAAGAGCAACGCGCTCCACTGCACCGGAGGCCCGCGTTTCCCCGACACGTTTTTGCTGCTTGTAAACATTCCAAAATGAGCTCCGCAAAGCCCACAGGGAACATTACTAGACGATGAGATTAAGATTGCAAGGAGGCATCACCGAGGCAAGCTTTTAATACATATAATGTTTGCATAAAAAAACATTCCTTGAAGTATGTGTTTCGCAAGTGTACATTAGAGACACAGTGATTGAGCTTCAATAATGAGTTTCTTTCATGGTCGTGCATGAATTCTGGCATGTGTCACGGTGCTCTTAAGGAGCCATGAACCCCACTGGTTACTTACTCATGCTTTGCTGTGGTTTGGTGTGAGCTATGGTGGTCCCTCATACCCCCTCCCTGTCCCCCGAGATGCCAGTCACACCTACTGTAATCTTCACACACCCGAGCTCTCGGTAAGCAACTTGGAGCACAACACCCACACCTGTATTTTCTCATTATAATGCATCTGAGCTTCCGTAACGATATATTGATTTTTCACTAGCACTTTTAATGCGTTTCCCTGTATGTGTGGCTGAAGGTCAAATGAAACAGGTAACCTAGGTGCAGCATTCTCTAACATTACAGCTGACATCTACTGACGTATGAGAATAGTGAGAGGCGATGTTTACCTTTGAAGCTTCTGGGCTCCTTTGATGCCATCTGACTTAATCACCACATGTCACAGTCCAGCCATGTTGCGACAACAGCCTAAGGTCTTGTTGTGCATGACTATGTTCAAAAATTAGACGACGTGCTCCCCAAAGCAGCTGAAGCTCCCCTGGCTACCGGCACGGAGCTGGGAGAGAGACGGCAGCAGCGTGTCCCGCGTCCCGCTCAGCGCAGGTCAGCTACAGGATCCAGTAATAATGGTGAGACAGCCATATTTGCTCAGTAGTCTTGTAGTCTCGTTAATAATTGATAATTGGGCAGCAGTCCGAGCGCCTGCAGCCTGTGTGTATGCGATCCTTTGATTTCACTCTCATACCAATGTTGTGACTTCACAAAATAAATACACAAATGTTCTATGAGCGTTCAGGTTTACATAGAGATAATCTTTAGTAACATTGATGCATTATTAATATTTAATTTCATGTGTATGCTGACATTGCATGATTTCATGTAATTGATCTATTTTCCAGTTTAAGAAACTAGAATCAGATCACAGAGCTTGGCATAATATGCCACTGCCTTCTCCATCTCATCGATACCTCTGGGGCAACGGAGCAACCTTGCTCTGAGAATACAACTTAAGTCCAATGACTGGGATAAAGGCAATTAAACTCAACTTCACAACTAAATAACTAACGTTGATAAAAGTAACTCTGGGAATGTGTGCTCACATCAATCCCCATAAGAGAGTCTTTGTTCCTCAAATGAACTGGACCCACAGGAATTTGATTTTGCAAATAAATTAACAGAAATCACCCAGGTGATAGAAAGTCTAAAAAGAAATCAGCTTGTCAGACTGTTAAGTGTCAAATCAACAAAATGTATTGACAGCCAAGGTCAGGATTGTTTCACCACACTACTCGTTATGAACCACAATGTCAAAGCCAGCACCACGGGGGGAAAAGGAGCTGTGAATGAAACATGGGAACCTCCATGTCATGGCATCACTGAAGCACAACCAGTATCACACCAGTATCATTATTTTTCATACTACAAAAAGCAACATTTTGGTAGTTAAATTAGTGTCCTGGGCTTGAATGGTTGAACTCTGGAGCCCTGTGCAGAGTTTTGGAAGGTGCTCCCTTTACCTGTGCAGAAGACTAGCATGAATGCACTGTATGTGAGCAAGATTGAAGATTGATAGCATAATGACTGTGACCACATGGTTTAGTAATTTAAACTGGCAGTATCAGCTTAAATTGTTTCATGGTTTTCTGCAACGATACATTTGAAACACGTCCAGACAAGTGGGAAGAGAGGTGAGGAACCTCTAACATTACAAGGCTGCTGGTTTAAAAAAAGGACCTGGAAGATATGACACCATCATGTCTGTGAAGTATTGCTTTATAGGGAAGACAATGTCAGCTTTCACAGTGAGCCTGACACAGAGGCCATGTCTACAATACATAGGTCACGTATTAAGGTCACAATTTTTCATATTCTTTAACACTATAGTGTGCTACACTAAATGTATAATATAACTACTAAACCATTAAAAGATTTTAAATTTTATCTGAAACCAAATTATTTTTCAAATCCTCTTTGATATCAAACTACATCATTTATGTATTCCTTTAAAATCAGACTTCATCATATATGTATTCCATTAAAGTGAAGTGATTTCAATGTTTTGTAAGCAGTTGCTTAGTCCAGCTACACATTCAAACAGTAATTATACTCATTAGAATGCTCATTAGTCACCATTACAACTTACAACAAAAAATGCCCCCCTCCCCCCTTAACGATGGTACATTGCCCCCATCAGTAGCAGTTCAGAGCTAGGTCAGATGTCTCACTGTGTGTCGAAACAGCCCAGCTGGCTCTACCACTATGAGCAGAGACACAGTCATGTTAATGGGATAACTGATGGCACAAAAGGTGGAGAAAGAAAAGAAGTTGCCAGGTCCAACAAAAGTCCCTCCACATGTGACTCCCAAGCTGATGTATAATAACCTGCAAATGTGTTGGGGGGGGGGGGGGGGGGGGGGGGGGGGGGACACCACATTCTCGCTATGGAGATTCAATGGTTAATTAGGCCTGCCATATAACTGTAACGGCAGGGATGGACAGAGACAAATTAAATGGGCACAAGTCTTTGTCTCACTGGGAGAACCATTGGAGCGTCCCAGTTTTCACGGGCGACCTGAATGATTCGTGCATGTGTTTTGTTTTGTGTTTTTGCAGGTTCCCGCTGGCCGCCGAACATGGGAAGGTGTCGAAGTATTGCTTTCAAACCACATCCCCGAGGAGAAAGAGTATACCGCGGTGACTGCTCCTGCTACAGGCTTCCTTGCTTTGTTTCACGACGTCTCGGGAGATGGCATTCTCCGCTAAAGCGAGTATTCCGACCTCTCCTCGGAAACGACACCCTCTCAAAGGCCTCCATCTCCCGTTACAGCGCGGTGAACGGATGGGCGACGCGGCGGGAGAAAGGCGCTCTTCTGTGAGGGGCTGTTTCGAGGAAGGCATTATATGGGGCTGTAAAAGAGATCCGCGCTCCACTAGTGTTGTGCACACAAAGGGACATTAGCAGTATTGTCTTCCCAGGCTGTTGTTTGTGTCCTCATCAGCCGCGGATACAGGACAGGGTGGTGCTAGCCTGCCAGCCATGGGCTCAGCTGCGCACACTCGTAGTGCCCAGGGCCGCATGAACACGCCCAGCTCAGTTCTGCGCTCCTTTTCGCTTTATCCCACAGATTGGATACAGAGTAAGTATGAAATGTATGTTCTGCTTACTATTCCTCAAAGGGTGCAGTTTCAAAGCCTAAAACTTAAATTATGTGACCACCTCATTTAAATGTAAACAAGAGAACAATCGTTTAATCGGCGAATTAAATATAGATCGAAATTATGACTGGTTTTTAAAGCTTTAAGCCATTTTTGTTTGGTTTTGATTTTTGGACATAGAGTTTCCTCAGACGTTTAGTCAGAAAGCATTTATGATTGGCGTGTGCATTAACCATTAATGTGCAAATCTAGGAATGATGTTTGTGATATGTGTATCAAGGGCAGACTACAGTGAATGACAGGGCCTCTCAGTCACTTCTTAAATATTAATGGATGCTCCAATATCTGTTTCAAACTAAACTATACATTAAAATGGAAATTATACGCTGTATATACAAGATAAAAACAGCTGTATAGGAATCCGAGAGGTCTGAATAATGAATCTTATCCTATCTTTGCAGACTTTGCATTTATGACTTTAGGTATTCACCAACCATGAACCTTCTGCTAGGGTAGTTCTGGTAAAATTTCTTGAAATATGTGAGATTTCCAGAAATTTCTGGATATTTCCCTTCCATACACAGTGAGGGAAAACACAGCCATCGAAGACACAGTGCATATTGTCAGGCTGCGCTAGCTTGAAATCACAACTTTGATTAATTGCGCCATGTGCTTTGTTCTCTCTTGGCTGATTGGAGTGGAAGGAGCAGGTTGAAACAGGCCTCTGTTATGTACAGGGTTGGCTTCATCATTCAGCCACGTCTAAGAGCAGCAAAAATGAAGATAATGCATTTTCATTGCAAAGTAAAACAATATATTTTACTGCCCACGAGCAATTATACATACACTCTATAGTTGGTATAGTTCTGTGTAAGTCTATACAAGTCATAAATGGTTATAAAGTAATTTCAGACTTTCACACCTTGAAGATGTGTGCTGTCTTGGCCATGAGTGCTGTGTTTGTGTGGAGCTCATGCATAAAAAAAAAAACATTATGAACATTATGATCAGGACTCTTCAAGCAAAAAAGAAAAGGCAAATCTTTGAAGCAAACTGAAGCATGATATGAACTTCTAGGTGAAAGAGCTGGTCTGTCATCCTCTGAACAGGTGAAAGATCACTGAGTTAAGCCTGACTTACATTACCCCGCCAAGCATCACAGTGATATGGTACCTGTTTAATATATATGCTGATTGCGACTGCACGGATTTGATAAATCTGTGCAGCATTCTCGCCTGTCACATGGGGTTTACCCTCCCTGGGGCTCTTCTTCACCTCGTCCAACCGCACAAGACCGACCAAAGTGAACAGCTTGTGTAGAGATATTCTTTTGAAGTGGATAACTTTTTTGAAACGATTGTATGATGTTACAGGTCTTTTAAAGAGCCTTACGATGCTATGCTAAAAATCGAATCCTAGAAAAACCGACTGCCACTTTTCACTGTGTGCTTGGGCTAAATTGTCACAGAATCGGCCGTTTGCTTGCTGTGGAGAATCCTGTCAGCCATGTAACACATGAAGCGCTCGAGCAGTTTTTGAGGAGCCTGTTGCTGTGGTCGGAGGCACGCGCCATTCCACCGTTACTGGCCAGCTGGTTGGCAGTAGGTGACTGATCATGCCCAGAACTTGTTTACGTGACACTGAGCTTACAGTCTTGATCCCAGCGGATGACCGCTCCCTTCTGAGTCTCTGAGCCCTGATATGAGGCAACCCTGCTTATAAACAAAACATCTGATCTGAAGCAGTAATATTAAGCACGAGAAAGCAGGACAATAAGTGGCTGAAGCAGCACTATTGCCACCACTAGACCTGCACAGCTCTCATCTGTACTGGTGGTCTTCTGTGCATATTAGCCTCAGCGTGAGGTGTTATTGAGACTTCCAGGAAGCTTCACTTTGCTCCAGTAGATCAGTGACTCGTGTCCTAAGATCAGAGAATCTTCCTCTCTATTTCTGCACCCTAGTTTCAGCTACGAGTATTTCTCTCAACACCTCCTCATCACTTACTAAACCTACCATTAACGGGCACACTTTTCTTTCTGAGTGCCTGGTTTCTCACTATAATAAAATTACTGAGCAGTATGTGACTTAACTCAAATGTCCTAAGGACATTGTCTACTGATAGTCACTGAATCTTTGACTTCAGTTGTTTGTGTTCACATCATTTCACTTAATCTTGTTTTATAGTGCTGCCTTTTAAAATAGCTCATCACTGCAGGGCAATTAGGAATGAAAATTTAGCAAAACAAATTTTAATCAGAGCGGAAACATTTCGATTGACCTCCACATTTATATGTGGACATGCCACTATGTCAATAGTTAGTCAGCTAAATAAAAACAGATTGTCCCATTGGAGATGTTTTCTTGCTTTCTGTCTCTATCTTTCTTTCTTTCTATCTCAAAATGCAAAGGAAAAATAAACAGAGATGCAGAAATTAATAAACCAACTTACATTTATACATTCAAACAAATCTTTTGGAACAGAGGGATACATATTTTCACTTTGGTAATGATAACAAAACATTGATTCTTACAACAGAATCCTTTAGCTGGTCCTAAACTGCTGAAGGTCCAGGGTAGATTCTCCTATATGACGACAGCGTGGCATACACGCTCAACTGATATATCCTTAGGGGAATTCCGTTCTGGGATCAACCCTTTTTGTATACACTGTATTTAGCTGTTTATAATGTCAACAGCATGACCTCTTTATCCTGTTTTCTTCTACAACACATTTCCCCTTCGAGATGCTTCCCTATCTTGCTTCTATTATGCATTATAGCTTGTAAATGTTCCCTAGTTGCAGGAAAGATCTCAGATACTCAAATACAAAAACTCGAATCTAAACTCTGTATCGCACAAGGTGCTCTGCAGTCCGCCCTGTGTGAGGTCTCCAGAATTTCAGTACTGTGTCATCCAGCGTCACATAATGGTCCCAACTAGGCATCTGTACTCCCACAGTGGTACACTGTGGTGCTTTATTAAAGTCACTACAGGCAGACCGGCAGGAGGGAGTCTCTTATCTTCTGTTGAACGACTCGGGCAAAGCGACCACTTCCACAAGGCATGCGGGCGAACCTGCTTTTGCTTCCAGGTCGCACCGCGAGATGTTTGAAATACGTAAACAGCTCAAACATCAGCGTGTATCGCTCCACAGGTGGGGTTTTTTAAGACCTGGTGCATAGTGCGGGGGAAGTCAGGGGCCTGTATCTGTACGGAGAGCCAGTCAGGCAGGTTTGTTGCAATTATGTGAAAAATCACTTTAGTCCCCAGAGGCCTGGGGCCTGTGCAGTGAGAATTGTGTGCAGAGCTCTACGAGCGAACACACAGCAGCTCCCGCTGTAGGGGAAGCCAGCCGTCCCATCCTGCACAGGTCCTGGCCACAGTCTGCACAGACAGTAACTCGGCATGACCACAGACAAACAAACACAACAATAACATGTCCAGACAGGTGTGTCTGCAGTGCCTGTAGAAATAGACGAAGAACTCCGGAGGAAGTGTACTTTCCTGTCCCCCGTGGTGACCTGGGAACATTGGAAACACAGGAATCGAAAAAGAATTCACAACGATGAACAATGATATGCACTTCTGGGGTTTATCAAATTGAATGATTCAACATTTCAGGTCCACTGACTTCAAGTCAATCTGGTTTATTCAATTGTTTTAGTATTTTGTAATCTGCACAGAACAATGAGTTGGGGAGCTCGTTTTCTTTAAATCATGCCAGTCAACTCTCACAAACTGAGTGGTGAACCAGCCAGGAGTCCCTCTGCCACTAAAATTGCAGCTGCCATGAATCACCTCTGCTTCACAGATTCCCTATTTTAAACATTTTTACATTAGAAAATCCATGAAGATTTTCTAATCTTCAGGATGCAGTAAGAATGTATTGAATATGTATATTTTTTATTTAATTCAGTTGAAACTATTATATCTTAATACATAGAGTGAGTACATGAAAGAGTACGTTCATGAGAACTCTTTCAATTGCATTGTTGTTACCAGCAGCATTAAGAACCATAAGAAACCACAAATGTTGTTGCATTGCTACTGGAACCCTTGCAGGCAGCTTGCATTTCCCCAGTGGTTGAGTTCTCTGTTCCTGTGGGGACAAGTTTGGAGATAGGAAGCCCATATTCCATTCAGTGAAGCAAAAGCAGGGAAAAAAAACACACAGCCCTGCAGGTAGCGATTATCCCGCAGAAGATCCCGCGCTACCCAGCACAGTTGCTGTCCTGATATACATTTCAAGGCATTTCAAAGAGTGAAAGCATGACTAGGCTATTAATTGGAAATACATTTAAAATGCGAGACTGATGTGTCTATCAGTGTATGGATTATGGGTGATTGTCTGAAACTGGGTGAAACTAGACATTAAAAATGCATATAAATGTTAATCTACTGTGATTATGGATTATACCTTAACTCTGATAAAACAGTAGATTATGGATATAGAAAATTGCTTTCTGATGTTCATAACCCATCGAAAGATGTCAAGCTGCCTCCACATCAACTATCATAATCGTTATCATTTTAATTTTAAAAAATTTAATTAAATTTAATTTAAATTTTTTAATTTAATTATTATTAAGTGACAGAGCAGATGCTTTGGTTTGAGTGAGATGCACAAACGCAGGTATGCTTCAACTGCCTGGTGGCACAGACTGTCTTCCGTGTCGGCACCTGTATGGGGCTGAAGGACAGACAGGGCAGGAGAACACTGTCAAATACCGTGGCACTTTTTGGTGTTTTATGACAACGCATGGCAACACACTGGCAATCAACAACTGTGCATCAAACTACGAAGTACTATGTGAAGCTGGGGCCATTTACATCAAAGCACTGCGACCATAGAGGTAATCATGGCCACCCACAAATAGACGAGGTATCTGAAAACACTCTCTACTGGAGGGAGATAAGGCCACATCCAATGTTAATGAGGCACTCCATGCTGAGCTCATATGACATTACATCACAATAGTCGCATGTGTGACGCTTTTGGGGTTTTTTTTTTATATCTAGCTGCTTTATTGCATTTGTTTTTTCAGTAATGTCACCAGTTTCATATGTGTGAAATTCTACTTGTAAGTTGCCATGCACATACCAAGAGTTACTGACTTTAGAAAATACTCTTAAAATTAGGTGAAGCAGCTACACCATGACATTAGCTGAAATGCTAACGTTTACACATGTGCAGACGTGAGGACCAGATTTGCCAGATTTCTCGTGGCGCAAAATTTGCGTCAATGTAGAGCAGAAGTGACAGATTTAAGTCTCTCTTTGTGTGTGTCATTTTCTGCTGAGCTGTTACTTAGGAAGCTGTGGTAGAAACAGCCTGTTGGTGTCTTGAAACTGCACTCTACATTAGACTGAATACACATTCAGTAATGATCATGCTTGTTTCATCCTCCTGCGGCCGTCATCCTACTGACATTCATCCTAATCCTGTCATGGGTAGGGCCAGGAAATTACCTTAACCATGTGATCATTTACCCGTCACGCTAAATCTCAACAATAACACCCCGTGGGCAACCGATGCACAAGTCAACAATTTTACTGAATCATGATTAGCACAATTTCACACACTCACACTCATACACTCACACACACTCTCTCTCACACTCCCACACATTCAGACACACAAACATCCCAACATTGGGGGATATAATATAATAAATGAATATATAGTCATATAATAAAAATGAATGCAGACATAACAAAGAGAAGCTCTCCTTCAGTATTACCAGAGTCGAATTCCAGCTCCTTTAACGTGGATCTCATCCAGACGTATTTTGAGCACGTTGCCCAGTGAAGTCGGACGTTTCACAGTGACATCATCTCTAAAACGTTTTATTTCCATTCTAAACTCACTTACTGCATGACATGCACTGCAAAACAAATGCCGCCCTCTTCACGTTCGAGTCTGCACAGCCGACCTTGTGTCTGGTACAGAGAAGCCTTTGAAGAACGCTGAGCATCAAGATACACTCCGCATTCGGGCCGATTCAGCTCATTTGCTTCCTCGTAAGCCTGCAGATGCTCTGATAATGTTGTGCCTGCCGTGCCGTGGCGGTTTTGTCTTTTCTGCCTCATCAAAAACTACAGCGATCTTGTACAGAAAAAGAACAGAGTCACGTCATATCATGTTCTTTCTGACAGGGGATCACTAAACAATTCATCTTTGATCAAGTTCATTCATTAAAAGAAGAAAGAATGAATTTACAAATGCAACAGACTAGAATGCACCTTTGGATGGCACCAAAGGACTTCATGAGCAGCTTAAAGGAGAGACTCTGAAACTTCACATTTCTATATTTTAAGAGTTATCATAGTAGGACTGCTTTGTCCCTCACTGCTGCAGACTTTGGTGACACTATCATTGACCATTACAGTTTTTTGCCATCGCTTAAGACCCCAGAACTGGTGGTTATAGCACAATTTTGGAAACGAATAACTCACGTTGCCAATCTACTGAACTGGGGTGAGTTTCCCAAAACGTTCTTAACGCTAAGTACTTCGTAACCTCATACTTCCATACGAGGTTACGTTCATACTTCCGTACGTGGTTACGAAGTACTTAGCGCTAAGAACATTGTAGGAAACTCACCCCTGGTGCACTAAACCTTAAGCACTTTCTCTGCCTTACACTGATTTAGCAATTCTAAAACACACATTTTGCAAAACATTAAACACAGTTCCCTACATTAGAAACATGTGGTCAATCATGAGTTGAGTTTTCTGGAGGCAAAGGGTCCAGTGTAATCAGTTCTGCTACTGTAGCATCATCTAGACATTTCAAAATGAGAATAGGTAAGTAGACCTATATGTTCTACACCACACTACTGAACTCACAGAACTGAACTGCATGTACCACTGTACTACTGTAGTGTGGCACGATATCAGTATTTACAGTAACTTATAAGTAAGTTTCATTCCATACCGATAAAACATTCACATCATGTTTTTGCAGAAATGCTAAACATACCCCCCCCCCCACCCCCTTGCTGGGGTAAGAAGAGACCATTGTTACTGTTTTATGATCAGAGCAAACAATAGCATACTTTATGACAACTTCAACAGTACATTACTGACAACTGCGCTATAAATATGCATAAGTATGCACTGCTATCTTCTCACTAATGCTTTATTCCAGTGTCCTGTGCCACATAATATTGACTATTTTATACCATTTGCCAGCATGGTAGAGTTCATCATCATCCCACTCTTGGTCCCTACAACACTGCACACATCATCGTGGAGGTCATAACCCCACCATCTCATATCTCTTCTCCAGGCGATGGAGGAAGTTTGTGGTGACATTGATGGGGGAGCATGCCAGGGGTGGATACATCACTCAAGAAGGTAATTCAGGGCCCACAATTTAAACAATATATGTTTATTTTTACATAATTTGGGCTTCCAGCTCATAAAACCCACAAAAACAGGGTTTCAAAACATTAGAATACTGTGGAGAAATCAGCCCAAACTACCAGTACTTCTCAGTTTTTGCAGAAAAAAAAGAAAAAATTAGGATCACATCAAATCAATCAAAATATGGTACATTCAAAACGATATCTTCAACACTTGGTTGGGAATCCCTTTACTTTAATCACTGCCTCGATGCCCTGCAGGAAACCTGCTGCCGTTTCAGTTCTCCCCTCTTGCTACCTGCTACCTGGTTCCAGGTGTGCTCATATATGTTTCTTAATACAAAATCCACTTCTCAACTACCACAAATGTAACTTTTCAGTCACAATCAATCTTACCACCCCCCCCCCCCCCCCCCACCAACACACACACACACACAAACAAGTGTATCAAAGCACAAATGCTCTGCTGAGGACATTCCCAGTTTCTAGGCTTTTTTTGCCTGTGACTGAATGTAATGATTAATGAGACCTTATGCTGCAACACACAGCTGAGTTGAAGGAGTCGACCCAAATTAAGCACCACAGTAATCGGGCTCTTAGTGAAGTGAAAGGATCGGGATTCCCAGGATCAGCACCATGAAGGGGTATTAATCGGATCAGCACCATGAAGGGGTATTAATCGGATCAGCACCATGAAGGGGTTGCCCTGTAAATGATCTGTTCCCTTTGTCCAGGTGAGATACAGTACACAAGGATTGCTGGGGTTTGTTTTATACATATTCTGTTTTGTCTGTAAAGTTGAAACAACAGGAAAGATGACGTATGGATATTTGCAAGGTTTTTACAGTGTTGTCGTTGAATTAAGAACTGTTTGTTCAGTCACCGATGGAGACTAAACTACAGCTTGTGGTGTACCGTCCTTGTTGCTAGGGGCAAAAAAATCTACCCCCTTCACTCAGCGCTGTCATAGTTTGCAAGGTGTTCAGTCATGGAGTCATCTTTAACACGGAGACAAGCATCTGAGAAAACTCACGAGATAGCAGGTGAATTATGAGATAGCAGGCAAGAGTGACTACAAGAGATGTCTTCTGTTGTTGAGGCATGGCTTCTGGCTGTGAAAGCCATGAACACACAGAGTCACAGGGTTCTTATCGCTGCACGAATCCAGAGATTCATGCTTCAAACAGGCCAGGCAGAGTGTGCTGCGGCAGGGACGGCCCATTTGAACTCGATCCGAGATCAGTTTTCCAGTGCCTGAATCTCAACCGTAAGCCACAGACGAGCGCAGCGGGTCTGGTCCTGGGCCTGCGGATGAGGGCAGCTTGTGCAAACACGGTGCAGATTAGTGATAGAGGGGCCGTGCAGTCACTGTGCAGTGCGATATAGGTGACTGCTGCATAACAAAAGCCTCTGATCGGACGTGGAGACGGAACTGAAACACAGATTCGTAGCTGCATTCCGAGAGCTTCATCATGTGAAACAGCAAAGCGGCAGGAAACAATGATCACATTCAACACATGTCATTTTCCAGAGCTTTTATCTAGGTCTCCCCCCACCTTCATTAGGTAATGTATGCACCTCGTTGAGAAGAAGCCCTTTGTGAAGAAGTAATGCCTACGTCTCGCCCTCATTTTAGGGAAAGTGGAGGGTAAGTGACTCTCTCAGGAACACACACCCCCTACCCCCACTACAACCCCCCCCCCCCCCCCCCCCCCCCACTTCTACTCCTTACTTGTGTTTGGGGGCTAATATGACACTACACATTAACTGATTTGTTCTGGTGGTAAAGGTGACAGGATTCTGACACAGATATCTGATGTTGAGTAACAGCAAGGAGCACAACGAGCAAAGAATTCTGTAAATGTATTTTAGATATGTTTGAGATGCTGGCACTGATCTATGACAAAGCAACTTCAAATGAGAGTTAAGCTCACAAAGTTTTACAGAATCAGACATTTGGAATAAACATAATTTGAAACTCAAAGGTTAGGCCTCATCACCTCAAATTTTACACACATGCTTTACTCCACATAAGTGTAGCGCCACCTGCTGTCGGACTGAGCAAACTAACTGCTCGACAAGCTCACCCACTCTAATTATAGATTCCATCAAATGCCATGTACCGCAGACTCATGAATAACCATGTGTGCTGAACGAATATTAAAACTTTGAACAGAATCTGTAATAATTTATTAACATCACTGAGGGAGCATCCTTCATGTATTTAAGGACTCAGGGTGGAATAGTAATGGATGATTATAAGTTAGAATTACATTATAATTTAATATAATGATGTGTGAGGAAAACGATTCTGAAGTATTTAGAGAAACGTAAATTATTGTTGAGGTATATTTGAGTGACTGGGAACATGACACGTGCTGCATATGGAGTCATTTAACGTTTGAAAGCATATTTCTTCCGCTTAAAAAAATTTCCTGCCCCCCCAATCAAGCCAATACTCGAGGGCTATAACACAGAGGGACAAAATGCGGACGTAATGTTTAATTCACTATGTCCCCCAGACTTTGTTCCATCTTTTTTAACTCCTAGAAAATAAGCGGCACGACTCAAACCAAAGCGGTGTTGTCTGTGAGGTCCTTTAGGCGAGAGCTCGTTGAAGAAGTCGCTCTAGGGATAAACACAAACAAACCTATGCATCCCATATAAGTCGACCTTTTTCTGGATCGACTACACAGGCTTGGCGTGCAGAGCCCCGGGGGAAAGAGCGCAGAAGAAAGTAATGATTAGACTGCGGTCACCGCGGTATGCGAACAGCCATGAAGGGCCTGCCTGTTGCATCTTGCAAAATTCACTCTGAAATATGATTTTCACGTCGAAATTCATTTATTCATTTCATTATTCATTATATAAAATTCATTTGTTCATTTCACGTTCTTTTCCTTGTTTCACAGTGAACGCAGAGGGAACTGGGGATAGCTTTTTTATTGAATAGCGTATACGCTGATTTTTAAGTATATGAACATTTAAAGATGTCTGTGGTTTAGAGTTCTACACTGCAACGTGTTCATCTAATGCAGGGGTGCTCATTACGTCGATGTCGGTCGATCGCGAAGGAATGTGCGTAGATCGCGTCACATAAAATAGTAGTAGATGAATCGCACATCTGCACTGACGGTTGTATTTTGATTGACATTCACGGTAGCCAATCTGCAATCCACTCAACAAATTACGTTCGCCACCCCCCCCCCCCCCCCCCCCCCCCCCCGCTCAACAAATTACGTTCGCCGCCACCCCGGTAGATCTTTCTGACTTGGTCATCTTATAAGTAGCTCGCAAGCTGAAAACTGTGGGCACCCCTGATCTAATGTCTCTTCAATTTACGTGATTTAAAAAAGTAACTCCTCCCTCCCAACCAGAAGGGGGCAGTGCGGTCCTGAGGTTAATGATCAGACGTAAATGTGAAGCTTGTAGTAGATGAATGTTTAATTAAATTACAGGTTTACCCATCTGTTTATTGTCTCTGTGTCAGTATTCTTTACAGTTGTAAAGGTTAGGCCTGTCACATTAGGCAGATAGAACAAGGCATACATTAACTGTACCTCAAGTGGCATAAGGCAAGTCTTGGGTCGTGTCCCAATCCTTAGAGTTCTAAGCTCCAAGGTCCTCTGCGTAGTGTACACATGGCATTGTTACTGTCTTTTTCTCAGGTATTGTGCATAATTGGGTTATAGGAATTGTTTACTGTCTTTTTCCTCAGGTGATGTGTATATTCAGGTATAATTGTTAGGTATCAATTGACTTTCGTCTAGTGGTTTTTCCAGCTTAGAGTACCTTGTGTTCAGGACTATCTATTCTACCTTGGAGATTCCAAGCAACTACATAGCACTTTTGTAAGTCGCTCTGGATAAGAGCGTCTGCTAAATGCCATAAATGTAAATGTAAATGTCAATTGTTGAAGGCTGAACAACGGTGGTGTAAGCATACAGCATGTCTCGGGCGTTAGAACTGGGGCTGTAGGCTGGACCGTGAGACATACCTGTCAAGTTTTGTATTTAAAAATACGGGACATTTCTCGTATATGACATCATCGCCTAATTTGCATAATCAGTTATTTGCATATAGCTGCAATCGAGGCTGTAGGAGAAACGAAAACATCTTTGGAGTGGCAAAAAGTGAAGAAAAAACACCCCAAATATGTTTTGAACTACAAATGAATAAAAAAATTTATTTTCTAGTGGTATTTCTAGCTACAAATGGGGACATCTCGCATTTGTGCTTGGCAGATTGTTCGTGCTGACGGACATCGTTCCTTCCCCATGAGAGGCACTAAAATCACAGCTACATATCTTACAGAATGAGTAGCTATGCCCCTTCATGCTCCACTTTAGGAAAGTAAATTCCCTGTTCCATTCGTCAAGGTACTCACACGTACGCTTAGCTTTTTAGGCAGGACTGCCTTCTCTCGTTAAATCCATCTCTGATTTTTATTTTCCCGTATTTGTCCCGTATTTTCAGTTTTCAATTTTTTTCTTTAAAGCATTCATGTGTCGCTCCAAACAGAATTCTGTCACTAGCCTCGCGAGAACTGTCATCTGCAGTAGTCTGGGTGGCAGTTCCACCTGCAGTTCTCGCGAGGCTAGTGACAGAATTCTGTTTGGAGCGGCACATGAATGCTTTAAAAAAATAAAAATTGAAAACTGAAAATACGGGACAAATACGGGAAAATAAAAATACGGGACGACGCCGGGACAGAGCGGTAAAATACGGGACTGTCCCGGCCAAAACGGGACACTTGACAGGTATGCCGTGAGAACAACTGGGACTCGGTAGGTTCTAACATCACATTACCTGTATGTACCACCTTTGCTACAGTTCACCAATTTTCTCCACTGCGCCAGCATACTGGCTTTGCCAGTGGGAGAGCCTGCAGTGTGGGTGGGCCCATGTAAATGAAGGGGCGTGGCCATGAGTGTGAATAATAGGAGAGCCTGCAGTGTGGGTGGGCCCATGTAAACGAAGGGGTGTGCCCATGAGTGTGAATAATGGGAGAGCCTGCAATGTGGGTGGGCCTGTGTAAATGAAGGGGGAGTGGTCTGAATAATGAGGGAGGGTCTGAGAGTGGTGAGGTGAACCTCAGCGGTCAACTTTGAGCTCAGCGGTGCCATCTGCTGTTTGTAGCCAGGATCCCCGCATATATGGAAGGACAAACACAGCCTGTAACATTCAGCAAAGTGACAGTTGACAAACGACAACTAATGGACAATGTCTACAGAATATTTATTGTAATGCTTGCTACTGTAAATACACCTGCGTCCTGCCAACCGCTGCCCATCGTGGGTGGTAAGCCAGGGTTGCCAACTTTTCAAGATCGCTTGGAGTGAGATTTGAACCTGGAGGAGGTGGCGAGTGTAAATTGTTGACGGGTGGGGGGTGGCCGAACGTAAGTTGATGATCGGGGGCGCCCTCGTTACAGGGGCAGGCAGTGTAAAATGGACACAAATTAAGTGTTATATCGCGATCGATCGATTGCCAGTGGTTGGGGCCAGAGCGAACTAGTAACTCATTGAATCATAGATGTAGATCAGCGGAAAATAAACTAGATTTTTTCGGCGTGAGAAATCGGAAGTGTGGCGTGAGAGCGTGCGAAGACGGTCAATGCGTGAGAGTTGGCAACCCTGGGTAAGCATGTCTTTTGCATTAGGACTTTAATTCTCAGAGGACAACAACCACATTGCAGTTTTACAATCACAATCCTTCCTGATTTAATTCCTTTTCTAGAAGAAATGTGAATAGATTTTGACTTCAGTCTTTAGAATAAAATCCTGAGATTTAGCAAACTTATATTGAACTTGAAATGGTATTGAATCCAATCCAAAAGCTAAATTCTAATTGGATTCTTTCAAACAAATATTCTGTAGACGAGTATCGTGATGAGTCGACTGGAAGATTCTCACTTCCCACCGCTACACTGCATCTCTCCTCTGAGACTCGGGGCCCAGACCAGGAGTGAGGCATGGCGTTTTATTACATAGCCATTTTACATCACTGCGCTCCTCGTGGGCAAATTCCTGTGGACTCTCTCTGCCTTTGAGGCAGGTCCTTAAAGTCGCACCTCCTTCTACAGAGGAAATGTTTGTGGCTATGAACATGAAACTAAGTTGTGAGAGCTGCTTTCTTTGACTTTGACTTGTTTAGCCAAAGAGGTGGTGAAGTATGTAATTCCGTTCAGTTTTGTACGGTGATGATGTGCTTTCATATCATATTCAATTATAGGCTTGAGCATGTCTTTCCATGTAGCTAAAAAAAGCGTTTTACCCTAAGATAATGACCACCTGAACTATCAAAGAGGATTTCATCTCTGTGGCCCTGATCACAGCTTCTGCCTCAGTTAAATCTGGCAGAAATAGTAAACCTAATTGTCAGAGATAAGTACACAGAGGCGCAGCAGGCCCTGGGGTTATTATGGGGTGGCAGGAGAATGACAGGAAGTCTTTGAAGCAGGAAAAGGAAAAGGTAGTGAAGACTTAGACACCCTCTCTCACAGCTCCTACCTGTTTACCATAATGACCCCCACTTTAGGCAGGTTCATTCAGATTTAATCACTGTTTAGAGGGTTTATTTTGCATGCTTTTCAAGCCCACTGTATGTTTTTGAACCTGTAGTGTGAGGTCAGGTGGGATTTGCAATGATAGCCAAGTACAGAAAGCTAGATTAGGGTTTCTTTGCCCTTTTAAAGATAGATGTTCAATGCATAGTTTGGAAGAGTTTGAAAGTGCCGTTAGTCTGAATGTACTGCATATTTATTAATGTTGTCAGGATAACACATATCCTTTCTGATGTGAACAGATAAATGTGGACAGTCTGAATCTAGAGATGGGTGTGAGTCAACAGTGACAGAAAAGCGCTGGAGTTTAACGAGGCACCGGATCTGTATGTACATACTGATACCTATGTATCATACACATAATTTATATTAATTTAAAATGTTTATTTGTGTTTTAATACCAAATCAAGCTTGACAAAATAGAATGGCTTACAACTTTATACATCCAGTAAATATTATGAGAATAGAAAAACACTTATATATATTAAATGCCAATTAGCAATGTTTTTAAAAATACTTAAAAAAAAATTTTTACTTTGCTTGCTAATCTTTAACCCTTTATTTGGGGTATATTTTAGGGTGTTTTCCAGTAGGGTTTTAATAAGTGACAGATAGACACCTACACCCCTTGAGTTTGAGACTGTCAGCATATACACTGCCACAAATGCCCCACTGCCTTCTCATTCAAATACCCCCACATGTGATGTAAAACCCATGGTGCCTGTAGCTCGTCGTGGTTTAATCCAGGTGTCCAGGTCAGCATGCTCCCTTTACACAGACTGATCCTCATTACACTCTGGATAAATTGATGGATACTCCATGTGCTTGTATGACACATTTGAAAGTGTTTTGCTTCAGTGTTTGTTCTCTGTCTGGCGAAAAGCAGAAGCGTTTATATGACTAGACCAACTAAAACTGTTATTATACAGGCAGAATCCTGTCAAACCTGCCAGCAACCAAAGAGAAGTTAGAGTGTAACGCGTATGTGAGGAACTAACGCTTATAAAAGGTAGTGGTAATTTGCTGATGAATTGGATCAGGTGCATGAAATCAAGAAAAATACAGAGAGGTGCAGAGTGCTGGGACCCTCAGAGCCTGTAGGACGAAGCCCCTGGTTTGTATGCATTTGCTTACGGCTTAGGAGGTATGTTAATAAATAGGACTTAAGTTATGATAAAGTGGTGCGAGTCTAAGCTGTGGTTCTGGAGTATCTAAGGCGGGGATGAGTTCAGGAGTTGGCAGCCATCCAGCGGACAGGGGAATCCTCTCTGGACGTCCCAGCAGGATTAGGTCTAGGGCATGCTGGCTGTGATGAAGATGTAGATCCTGGCCAGGAACGTGGTGAAGGTACCCTGCCTCCAGAGCTTCATCTCCACGTCGAGGAGGAAGTCCCGCGGCTGCTGTACCTGCCGCTGCAGGTAGATGGCGCCTGTGTATGCGTTCAGCTTTCTGGCGCTGAAGTAGCCGTCCTCGTTGCCCTTGGAGAAGCTGAGGATGATGATGTCACCGGTGTAGGCTGGAGATGGGCCGATGCGAAAGATCTGGGCGGGGATGATGATGTTGGTCTGGAAGGTGAGATGGTAGTAGGTGATCCTCACAGGAGTGTTCTGACACTCCACAACGCTGGAGCAGCTGAGACGTTCACAGCGTCTGGAAAAGGAGAAACAAAGCACTACAAGTACATCTGCGTACATGAGATTTATAGTAAAGTATCAGCGAGGGACCCCTAGAGGTGACTCCGCCCTTAGCCCAGGGGTGTTCAGTGTCATCCTCAGAGGGTTAGCCTGGTGTCAGGTGCACACCTTACTTCATTTGTGTAGCCAGCGGGTCTCCGTCTCCAAGCAACCGATCAGGAGTGGTCTCTTTAGCGATACCACTGAACACCCATGGGGAGACCCCATATATCACCGTATGTGTGTTTGTAAACAAACGTCTCAAGTGAGGGAAATGCCCTCTGGGGCGGCTCGTACGTGTCGGCCACGTGGCGGTAGTTGGGTGGGCAGATGATGCTGGGGCAGCGGAATCCTCCCTGGATGTTGTAGCAAGTCTCCCCTGCTGTGCAGTTATGAGCCCCGATCCCACACTCATCGACATCTGAAACACGGCGCAGAAAGAGGCTTGTTCCACATCACACAACACGCCATGGGAGTTTGACTCAGGAGTTTGAACCTGACTTTCAGTTAGACGGTAAGGGCCAAAACTATTCACTTCAAAATATGGAGTTGTTTATTTGTTTTGCCAGTGGCTGTGTCAGAGGGAAGAGTCGGACAGGCGTACCCCGGCAGGAGCGTCCGTTGGGGGACAAGGTGTAGCCGTGTTCTGGGCAGGCGCACTGGTAGCTTCCAGGAACATTCACACACTTGAAGGCACACAAGTGAACCATTCTCTGGGAGCACTCATCAATATCTGTACGGTGAAAAACACGATATATGAGCTTTTTAAATACTGAAATGTAATTGGGTAAAATTAATGGACCATACATGTTTACTAATCCATTGATAGACAGATTTCATACATATAATATTTGAGGTTGTCATATACACTAGCCAGAGCTTTGCTGGCCAGATGACTAGCTATTTAGCTAGCTGTGTTGGCTGGCCTGCAGGTAGCCTATATTAAGTCATTTCTAGTTCGTGACATTCCTTGACACCAGTAATTTTGACAGACAGATTTTGAGAGACAGCCCAGATGAATGAGCAGGCCATTAACGTTGATTCAACCTTCATTTAGCTGAGGATAGCTTATTAGACTTCCGTTTCAATAGTTTATCAGAGAGAGAGAGACAGACAGACTTCCCTCAGAGAGCTCTACCACAGGAAAACAACCAGTCTTCACTAAAAAGTGCAATTGAGAAGGAGATAATGCTAGACCTGTTTCCTGGGTGTTTTTATTTTCTTTTCTCAAGATTTTTAAGAGCTACCTTCACAGGTGAGTCCATCCTCCTGCAGCTGGTAGCCCTGTTTGCAGTAGCACTGGAAGGAGCCGTAGACGTTGGCACACTCTTGACCGCAGGGGCCGAGCAGACACTCGTTCACATCTGCGTGATGACACACGGGGTCCTTATTCAGGATGTGTCTCCATCACTGGGACACATGTGTGCCATCTTCCATCAACACTGGAGAATTCACTTATACTGATGCTGACTGATAGAAATGCTCTAGTAAGCGTTCATCAGAGACTCTGCCAGAAAGGCAAACCGCAGTGTTTCTGGGTTTATGTCACAGACACATGTCAGAAGGACGGGCGGCTGGGATCGAGGTGGCCCAAACGCCGTCTCCTTATCAGCCCCTACCTTCACAGCTCTTGCCATCGGTGGATAAGGTGAAGCCGGAGGAGCAGGAGCAGTGGTAGGACCCCGGGGTGTTCTCGCACGTCTGAGCACACAGCCGACCCGGGTACCGCCAGCACTCGTTCACGTCTGCAGCAAGTGACGTGAGACAAAACGTGAGCCGTGCTAGTCTAAACAGCGCGCGGAGGCCCCAAGGCTGAGCCACAACACCGTGCGTCAGTGCCCGGACCTCTACAGCCCATTGGAGCCTGAAGGGCTGAGATAAGGCTCCACAAAGCCACGGCGTGACTACCTGTGTTCGCGCTCCCGATAAAAATGTAAACAGACGGCCCGAACCCAGCGGGGAATTTCACACCACCGCATGTGTCTCAGACCGCAGCTCACATCACCTTTTCTCAGGAGGTAGATGTTTGATAGGGTTGAAAATCTTGATTAACGCTTGCCAATATTTTGGTAACTTTATTTCATTCCAACTCAGTATGTCCCCCATCCGAAGATGGTAAACAAATTATATTTATACTTATGCATATTAAATCATATACTGAATTTGTGTATCATCAGATTGTACTTGTACATATTAAGTGCTGCATATTTTCTACAACTAACAACAAACAACTGTATCACACTGCATCCATTACAGTTTAGGAAACAGGGTCATGGCACCGTTTTATCAGATCCAGACTAGATTCTGGACATATTCGTGTGCATAGAGTACATAAGTCTGCATCCTCTTACCCACACACATCCTCCTGCCCATGTCGTACTGGTAGCCAGTATGGCAGTCACAGCGGTAGGTACCGGGCAGGTTGTGGCACAGCTGATCCTCTCCACAGCGGTGAACACCCGTCTGACACTCGTCCACGTCTGCATGTGAAAGCCAGGGGAGGCAATACCAGACACCGTAGACAGGAGGCAGCACAAGAGCATGTTTGAGATCATATTAAAATGATTCTTATTAATGATTTCCATATCAAAATAAAAACCAATGAGGGAATTGTGAACAGCGAATGAAAGACATTTAATTTACTGGTCAGTCTGAATTTTATTAATATAGATGCAAAAGTGTAGTCTGGTTGGCTATAACTCCCAGTCAAAATTGTTGAGATTCCAGGTGCACCTGTTTTTTTTCTAGTGTCTTTCCAGCTCTAAGGCACTAGGTCCAGTGAAAGAGCTAATTGGCAATTCCATAACGAGCTGAATCAGGTTGTGTTAGAACAGTTAAAAGCCCAAACTTGACAGCAGTGCCCAGAAAGCCTGGGAGAGAGTGCTGCCTTCATGAGAAGCTCAGGCCTGGCCTATCAGGCATTTACCTGTGCACCTCAGGCCATCAGGACTGGCGTGGTAGCCCCTGCCACACATGACTGTCTTTCGCTGGCAGGTGTACGAGCCGACCGTGTTGACGCAGTTGAAGCCGGAGCTGCACGGCTGGGTTAGGGTCCTACACTCGTCAATGTCTGCACACACAACACGGGAGACCACAGCTCAGCAAATGGAAACTTTGCCTGCAGCTGAACAATGATTGGTAAGTTCAGTTCAACGCATCTGGAGATTGTAAAGTCTCTGCAGTCAGTCACTCATTTATCCTTTAATTGGATAAACTGAGCCATTTCTCAGCTGCTCTTTCTACAGTGCGGATGCCTGCGTTCTAGATCTGTTCCCACTCAAGATCTGCGTCTTACTCGCTGTCTCAACATGCCCGGCTTCCTGTTCCTGCGGGCTAATTCCATCCCGTCAGCATGCGGAGGGGGCGGTTGGGGTTGGTGTTGGAAGTTTGGGGGTGGGGGTATGTTGCTGCTCATCCCTTCTGCCCCTCAGCGGCCTCCCCACCTTCTCTTTGATCCTGCTGCAAATCGGCTGCTATTTAACTCCTTAGCTGCCCTGTGATTCGCTATTTGAGACACTGGATCTCCCTCCATTGGCCAACTGCAATCTTGGAGGGTCAGAGCACCTAGGGGTTGGTCCTACCAACCCAGCACAGGAAGTGCTCAACCAATCAGATGATGAACTAGCTCAGGCGTGTTTAGGTTGGGATCCGGTAGCTAAATCTTGCAGCCCCGCAGGTAGACATTTGTGAGGTAACTGATCTATAACAGGTGTCTCCTACTGTACACCTGGAGACCAACCCCCAGCAGACTCTATTTAGAGTCTGTGTCCAATTAACTGAACTTAATTATCAGGACGTTAGACATCAACTCAGAGGCACAAGTGAAAGGTAGATTCAATTAAAGAACAAACGTGAGGACAAGCTCCTGAATGTTCTAGGTGTTTACTCTCTAATGTGATTGTAGGGAAATATCACTGTGTTGATTAATGATAGAAATAATACTCTCTTAAACCTTAAAGACACTCACAACCTTAAAGAAACAAAATCTTCTTTATCATCTGTGTATTTCTGCCACAGATTCTGGTCTATTGGATTCAGTGAAAGTTGCTAATTGGATGTTAAAGAGAATCAAAGGTTTCAGGCATCACAGACTTCAGTGGGCATTAAAGTGATTACCGAGGCACTGTCCCCGCGTGTCCTGACTAAAGCCCCCAGGACATCTGGTCCTGCCCCGGCAGCTGTAGGAGCCGAGCGTGTTGATGCAGTCAGAGCCCGCTGCGCATCTGTGGGTTCCCTGGGTGCACTCGTTAACGTCTGAAAGGAGACCACAGAAACTGGAGCTGTTGCTTTTCTGCTTTGTGAAGTAACCGAACACACAAACACATCGTTTTACTTGGAGCTGTAATTTCGTAGAGTGCTGGGTATACGGGTGGATAAGGGCTATTTAACGTTTACTGGAACTAACATGTTTGCTACTAACATGTCATCATCTTCATCATTCAAATTAGGCTGCAGTAACATTTCATTTGCAAGCACTAAAAAAGGAACAACATTAGCAGTAATCCCATGAATTATGATGCGCTATGACCACTTGGTGGCACTGTGACTCAAGAATAGGTTCTTTTCCTATGGTTTTATTTTCCTTTGCTAAGTACATATGTTGTCTATATTTTTTCCTAGACTTATATGTAAATATATGTTGTGTAATTCTTAATCCCTTTCATAATGGGATACAAATGCTGCCATGTTGGTCCTGCCCATCCCAAAGCAACGATCCCAGTGCAGCAGAACGCCAAACTAAAGTCCCTGCTGCCCTAAATTCCCGGCGCCTTCAGACACCCAGTTGGTTATTACGAGAGCAGTGCAGAGAACAGAAGGAGAATGGTAGAGGGAGAGAGAGGAATGGAGAGAGACGGAAAGACGGCAAGAACGGTAGAAGGGAATAAAAGACAAAGGGGTAAGAGATGTAGAGTTGTTTTAGAAGGTCAGGTGTTTTTGTGACAGACGTTATCTTTCTGAATGATACGTCTCAGATATGTTACTATATAATAATAATAAAACAGACATAAAAATGAACACCAATTTTAAACAACAAAACACCACCGTATGAGAAACATGGACAACTAGGAGTTTTGTGGTATGTGACATGGTGGCAAGATATTTGGAACACAGGACGCTGAGAGGACACTGTGCAGTGTGGTCCTGTGCTGCAGGACGAGGGGTCCTGTTGTAGTGTTCAGTCTGGCGGGACTACCTTCACACGTCCTGCTCCTCACTCGATATCCTGCAGGGCAAACAAGGTCCCGCTCGCATGTAAAATGACCGGCGGTGTTGACGCACTTCTCGTCTGCCCGGCAGGTGTGAGTCAAGAGCAAACACTCGTTAATGTCTGAGAGAGAGAGAGAGAGAGAGAGAGAGAGAGGCAGAGAGAGAGAGAGATGGGGAAAGGGAACAGAATGCAGGAGGTGAGATAAATAACAGAGATGGAGAGAGTGAGGCACGTGTAGCACTGCATCCCCCATGAGCTCCAGCAGGTGCATTACGGTGTGTGTGGCTCGGACACGCAGAGGAGTTCACATTCACACTGTGTGTGACACGGCCCCACTAGTGTGTGACACGGCCCCGCCAGTGTGTGACACGGCCCCGCCAGTGTGTGACACGGCCCCGCCAGTGTGTGACACGGCCCCACGAGTGTGTGACACGGCCCCGCCAGTGTGTGACACGGCCCCGCCAGTGTGTGACACGGCCCCACGAGTGTGTGACACGGCCCCGCCAGTGTGTGACACGGCCCCACGAGTGTGTGACACGGCCCCGCCCGTGTGAGCTAATGTGTGCCAGGAGCTCAGAGAGCCGCTGTACTGAGGACTGTGCTGGCGTATTGGGGGGGGGGGGGGGGGGGGGGGGGGATTAGCAGGTGCTAACGGAGGAGCCTCCTGCGACTGCGTCCTTCATGAAGTCTGCTATAAAACAAACCTTCGCATGACTGTCCGTCAGCCTGCAGTGAGAACCCTGGGAAACAGGAGCAGACGGGCCTCCCGGCCACCAGGGAGCACTGCTGCTCACACGGGCCATTTCCTGTGCAGCACAGAAGGACAACGGTTGTCATGGTGATGCCACTCATAAAGGGGGGAAATCCCCAGCCCTGTGCGTGCGTGATAACAGTCGACTGATTTACAGTTAACAGGCCTTTCCCTTTGCCCTGTGACCTTCACTCTCTTAGGAATCCTGCGTGGCGTCAGCACACTGTGGTGCCAGGGCGTAGCCCCGGACCGGGAGAGCTCAACCGGAGAACCAGCAGTGCGATGCCCCACTAGGCCGAGCTCTCGCAGAACGCAAACGTGTCGGTGCAGCTTAGCACAACAAGACTGGAGAGATCTGGCTGAGACGGCCAAATGTGTTTAATGGAAATATGTCATTTTGTGGGATAAGATTTCTGTTGCCTTACTGGGTGGAGCCGAAGCCTCAAACCAATTTTAAAAACATCTTGGGCTAAGTCGGGGATCTGATGAGCTCTCGTGTGTCAGGTACCTCGGTTACCTTCGCACGGAGCCGGCAAGCCGGGAGGTGCTGGGGTTGGCATCTCAGCCGGGCTGGCCGTGGGTGCCTCGTTCTCTGCCAGTGTGTTTTCTTCATCTCTACCATCTACCATCACAGTAGACACACACACACACACACACACACACACACACACACACACACACAAACCAAGCAGCCAGAAAGGAGACTGCAATTATGCAATGCAAATCTTTCCACTTATCTGGTGTGGTGTGGCAGGGGAGAGGGACTTTGGTCTGGTGGTGGAGATGTGCTCCACCCACAGCAGGGCAGGCAGAGGGGGTTAAACGCGCATCAGGGGGGTCTGATGTGTGCAGCAGCTGAGCTTACGGACCTGCGCCAGTGGCGTTATTTTTCCACTGTCACTCTGGGATTTTGACTCACTATAATTTCCTGTGAAAGTGTCCCGCCTTTCCTTCCTGTTCAGACCTGTCCACTGAAGTCTTTTTAAAGCCTTTACAGGCATCTGATATGACCACTGCAGGTCTCTCACGTGATTGCACAGAAGGTGACGCTTCTACGGAATACCATGAGCAATATATATGCATGAACAATATATTGTTTTTCCTTTTGTAGACAAACCTGAATAGCACCTTCCATCGAGAAGGAGCAGAAAGAAGAACAGCTGGTGGTATTCGGGTTTTATTGGTGACCTTCTGAAACAAAGGCCTGCCTGCACAGTGCACTGAGACAGCTTGCCATGTCTTATTTGGATAAACGTTATCAGTGAATCTAAGAGACTTCAGAGGAAGGAACTCTAGTTTCAATAAGGAGGCTAATGTGCCTTCCAACAAAGGCAAATAACCTCACCCCTCCAAATGCATACACCACACACACACACACACACACACACACGCACACACACACATATACACACAAACAAATATACACACACTCACACACACACACAAACACAGACACACAAACACACAAATACACACACACACAAACAAACACACGCAGACACACACACACAAACATACACATGCAGACACACACACACATGCACGCACGCACGTGCACACACACACACACACACACACGGTCTCCTTAGCTACAGGGTTCTTTCTAACTCTTTGAATCTACCTTTTTACTCTGTCTCCCTCATTCTCTCCTTCTCCCTCTCTCCCTCCGTCGTCCTCCTGCCCCGTAGCCTGTGCTGCTGGGGGTTGGTGTCCTCACCTTGCAGGCAGTTGCTCCCGTCCGGTTGGAGCGTGTAGCCAGGGAAGCAGGAGCAAGCGTAGGAGCCTGCAGTGTTGATGCACTGCTGGGAGCACAGCTGTCCAGCATACACCTCACACTCGTCCACATCCTCCAGGCCCTCCACCTCCTCCACCAGATTCTCAGTCTCCTCCACCCCTCTCAGGGTGAAGGCGTGTCTGTCACCATGGTCTGAAACTGTCACACACCCATAGCGTCGGCTCAAAGATGCAGAACTTGCACGGCTCTGTAATTCAGAGCCTTATGAGAACAGAAAAAACGCAAATCAAAAGCAAATATAAACACTGTGAACACAGATGTACACACACTACAACATTAGCAGAGTATAACCACCCCTGGAAGCCTAGATCTGAAGCCAAACAGACAGTGTTCAATTTTTCTGGGAGACTGCAGGAGCGTGATCTCATGCAGTTTGCTTCCCCTAAGAGAGCTGGGCAAGATCCGCTGTCTGGGTGGCACACACATACCACTGGGACAGCTCACCGGTTTGATGGCTCTTTTGTAGCATTTACATGTAGCATTCTGCAACGAACATCCATCATCCATTTCATGTAATGCTATCTTTTAAATCCACACTGCATCCTAAGATTTATGCAGATACACACACACACACACACACACACACACACACACACACACACACACACACACACACACACACTTCCCCAGCCAGACTCCTGCAAAGAACTGTCCTCCCATCTTGTTCAGCGGCAGGTTTCTAACATGAAGCTTGTCCTGCAGGTCGGCGTCTTTGTGAGACTGACTCTAGACAGCCTCAAATGGAAGAAAATCAGCAAGGTGAACTGAGCCGTCATCCTCCAACACGGTCGGCAGCTGCATCTGATCGGACCTGTTTGGTACAGGTCTCAGATCAGCAGTGCAGTCTCAGATCAGCAGTGCCGTCTCAGATCAGCAGTGCCGTCTCAGATCATCAGTGCCGTCTCAGATCAGCAGTGCCGTCTCAGATCAACAGTGCCGCCTCAGATCAACAGTGCCGCCTCAGATCAACAGTGCCGCCTCAGATCAACAGTGCCGCCTCAGATCAGCCGTGCCGTCTCAGATCAGCAGTGCCGTCTCAGATCTGCAGTGACGTCTCAGATCAGCAGTGATGTCTCAGATCTGCAGTGATGTCTCAGATCAGCCGTGCCGTCTCAAATCAGCAGTGCCGTCTCAGATCTGCAGTGCCGTCTCAGATCAGCAGTGACGTCTCAGATCAGCAGTGCCGTCTCAGATTGCAGAACCAGACACTGCGGAGTCCTACCTCTCTTTGGCGAGGTGGTGGGAGGGGCTTGGGCCCTCTCTCGGATTGTGTTCCCGCCCCCTCCTGCCCCACCATGGCAGCATGTGCGGAGGACATGGCTGCAGGGGTAGGCCAGGCCTTCGGGCACCTCGCAGTCCTGCCGCTCCGCGTGCAAACGCAGACCCAGGGCACAGCACCTGCAGCATTCCTTCACAGCACAGACACCATCACCTCACCCACCAGCACCAACCACGCCACACTGACACCATCATGTCACCAGGCAGCACCAAGCCAGTCCCCATTTATTAGTCTTCTGGTCCTAAAACTACCTCAGCCAGGTAATCAGGGCAGTACAGTGCTGAATTGCATTCAGAAATGGAACACAAAATCAAAACAAAACTGACTGGCTGTGATTCTGGCTCCAGTCCTAAGAACCTCTGTACCAAAGATTATAACAATGTAGGCATATTGCATTACATGAGTTACAAGCTTCGCCAGACAGCACTAATAGAGCACGCTGACAGCTCCATTACCTGCTGAACTGAAGCCCTGAACATGACATAGCTCAACACTTTCTGGATTTGGATACTTGATATCCAGCAGTGATGGTAAATAAAACACTCATAAACCTGGAGGTACCAGACCTTCTATGCAATTCAAACTGACAATATTTTTTCTCCTTGCCTTGAACTCGAGTTATTCAAAGCTGTCATTATACGAAATAACAAGGACAAACTGAGAACAAGTCATTTCTGACTTTCTACCATTTATGCCAGGAAGTCCTCTCATTGGACTGGCATCTAGGATCAAAAAGATTACACATTCAAATTAAATAAGTCATGTGATTACAGGGTGTCTCGACACAGTACCGTTCATTTGGAGGGCCTTCTCAGGTAAAGGCCTGCCGAGAACGTCAGAGCACTTACCTTATAGGAGTCTGTTCCACAGCCATCTCCACCACCACCTGTACACGTCTGACCCTGTCTGGCTGCCGTTAGACCCGCCACACACCTGCTCTCTCTCAAAGACCCCACACAGCACTGGTTCTGGGCCGTCCTAGTGCGGGAAAGACAAACAAAACCAAAGACAGAAATGCTGGCGTCCGTGTTGAATGTGATACTGTTGTCTAACACCACAACACTGTGAAAATAGAGGTTTACCAGCAGACTGAGTGTGAGTCCGTCATAATGGGCACCATGTTGTTGCAGTGGTCATGAGCAGAGGCCCAGTGTTCCCCAGCTTCACAACACACCTTGACCATCTCCCTAGAAGAGACTGCATGTGAGCACACACACGCACACACACACACACACACACACACACACACACACACACACACACACACACGCACACACACACACACACACGCACGCATGCACACACGCATGCACACACACACGCACACACACAAATGTAAATTGGATATAAATGCAAATATCTGGCATACTCAATAAGGAGTGATTGAACAGTCTATTGCATTATTCAGTTATTTGAATCAAAGCTTCTGCATTTGAACTGCGCCACAGTTTCATCTTTTGATGTTTTTATGCATCATTAGTGATCTGTATATCGGAATTCTGAATCACCTAAAATCATGAACTACTACAAAAGGTCTGTTATTCTCAGTTATCATGCCCTAGTTGTCATAAAGGAAAGGCGTGGATCCTTGTTACAGTCATTAGCATATATATTTACATACAGCTAATAGCCTCCATGCGCGTATATGGTCACAGGTGCTTTTAAAAAGTGTAAAATTGCAGACCTTATCCCAGTCCTCCTCCACTCTACACATCACTGCTCAGGTCATGACCACAGAATCATTTCTGACCAGACATTATTCAGAATGTAAGGCACAATCCATGCAACAGTAACATGGCAGTAGCATTAATGTTATTGTGGGGCTGGAGTGGTTTATTAGGGTCTAAACTGTTACTGGGGGTCCACCACCCAACACAGGGTGTGACATTCCAGAACCAGTCAGACGCTAGTGCAACCAATCAGACGCTAGTGGAACCAGTCAGACGCTAGTGGAACCAGTCAGACGCTAGTGGAACCAGTCAGACACTAGTGGAACCAGTCAGACGCTAGTGGAACCAATCAGACGCTAGTGGAACCAGTCAGAGGCTAGTGGAACCAATCAGACGCTAGTGGAACCAGTCAGACACTAGTGGAACCAGTCAGACGCTAGTGGAACCAATCTGACGCTAGTGGAACCAGTCAGATGCTAGTGGAACCAGTCAGACACTAGTGGAACCAGTCAGATGCTAGTGGAACCAGTCAGACACTAGTGGAACCAGTCAGATGCTAGTGGAACCAATCAGATGCTAGTGGAACCAGTCAGACGCTAGTGGAACCAGTCAGACACTAGTGGAACCAGTCAGATGCTAGTGGAACCAGTCAGACACTAGTGGAACCAGTCAGATGCTAGTGGAACCAATCAGATGCTAGTGGAACCAATCAGACACTAGTGGAACCAGTCAGATGCTAGTGGAACCAATCAGACACTAGTGGAACCAATCAGACGCTAGTGGAACCAGTCAGACACTAGTGGAACCAGTCAGATGCTAGTGGAACCAGTCAGACACTAGTGGAACCAGTCAGACGCCAGTGGACATCAAAAGATGTTTCATTTATAGTTTCATTTATACAACAGTGAAGGTAAAAATGAGAGCTGCCACATTACGAAATATAGGAGACGCCTGGAAAACACAATGAGAACAAAAATCAGTCCGGGTCAAAAGTAGAACCTTAATGAGCAGGAAGGCGAGACGGTCAAGCAGAGACGCTACCAGATCCATGCAGATATAGTATGTGAATGAATGCATCTAGGGGACCATTAAAACCACACCATTACTCCCAGAATGTATGTGAAATGGTTCTTGCTAATTCGGAACCTTCCTCGTGGTTCCCTGTCTGTGTCTTTTCTGGCTCTTCATTGCTGGGACTGTTCTGAAAATGACTTCTGCATGCATCTGTGGTCTCACAGGGATACGGGTGACCAGGATGGACACATTTGCATTCTCTCCTCACAAGTGCAGATTCTTATCAGGTCTAAAAATCAATGTTGTACCAGTTGTGAGTTCCTGTGGCTATTCCTTATATTTCCTACGTGGTTGCTTGTGATTGGTCAGTGGTGGCTAGCCCTGTTATAGTCAAGATAAGACTGAATGAAGTCTGGGCCTGAGGTGGTGGAGGGTTTCTGACGGAGAGATCCAGCGAGCAGAATGGAGCCAGACACTGGTTTGGAGAAATATCTCCCTGAGGTTTTCTCTCATTCTGTTTCTTTTTCTCTCACTCCTCTGTCCATCTTTTAGGTACCATCCAGGTATTATCTCTCCTCCTTCTATTATTTAAAACCTGCATTGCATAATTACAATATCCGATTGTAATATGTAACTAATTGACTTGGATTATGCTAATAAATCCAGATTACTTCAACTTCAATTTTAGAGTGACCAATCAACACGTATGTCTTTGGACTGTTGGAGGAAACCGGAGTACCCGGAGTAAACCCACTCACAGGGAGAACATGCAAACTCCACACAGAGCGGACTGGACCGAGAATCGAACCCAGACCACCTTGCTGTGAGGCAACAGTGCTAACCACCACAGCACCGTGCCGCCGGTAACCAGAGTAGGGGTCAGTAAATTTCATAACTATAGCCACCTACACAAGCAGCTACAGATGAAGGCTCCTGATGGTGAGCAAACCCGAGAAGAAGAGAAATGACTCGAGAATTCTCTGCATAAAGTGGCTCATTTGGCTTGTGCAGTGCTCAGCGTTATCCATGTTTATGACAGAGCTGTCGGCTTCTTTACAGCAAGTGAGCGTTTGGCCTTTTCTCTCCAGAGGGAACGTGTGTGTATGCTGCCAGAAGCATCTGACGCTGTGCGTCCGGGCAGCAACAACACTCACCAACAGGCGTGTAGTTCTGCAGGAGAAGGATCTGCTTGGTCGGCTAACTTCACGCTCTCTTTTATCCAAACATTCTCTCTCTCTCTCTCTCTCTCTCTCTCTCTCTCTCTCTCTCTCTCTCTCTCTCTCTCTCTCTCTCTCTCTCTTATGAGGCTACATCACCATGGCAACATATGCTGCACAACCAACCTGCTTAGGAGTGTAGGTTAAGTACAGAAAACAAAGTTAAACATGCTTGGGTTTTTTGGGGTTTTCTGAAGGTTGGTCAGGAACCCTGGCTAAGTTGCACTGTCCCCTGGGTAAATCTCGTGTTGAATGGTAGGTGCCCACCCCAGAGATCTCAACAGCACTAAAGAATGGCACGGGGACATGGGTGACTCCCAGACACAACTCTGAATTCAACATCCAGTGGTAAATGACAGAGAGAACCTCAATTTCAACATCTAGGGGTTTGTTTATGGCAGGATTGTGTGTAAACAACTTGGCCAAAACCTCTGCTGCTTTACCATACCTCTGAGAAATATTGATATTTACTGTAGATATGTACTGTAGAAATGAAAAACAGCATTTTATAAAATCCTCTAATCTCTCCTTTAATTAAACTTGTGTTCTCATTTCCCAGTAAATCCTCCTCATGAAAACGTTTGCCATTGGACAGACTTGTGAATGTTCTACGGGATCACTGTGCAGGACACAACCCCCTCAGGAACACCCTCTAATTTATCTGACAGCAAACCCCAGACAGAGAGTATGCAGAGTAAATCCCACAGCAAAGCAAAAATGCAGCTCACAGATTTCTGCAAAACAAGACTGAACTGTAAAACAAACACTCGCGAAACAGAGTCTTGACCCTGTTAGTGAGGTGAGGCATGACAACGTGGTGTGATGTGCTGTGTGGACTGTAGCTTACATTCTCTCTATACTGTCACTACTGCACTGGTGGAAGAGCAATTATTTCTGAAAAGTGTCAGTGTGTGTGTGTGTGTGTGTGTGTGTGTGTGTGTGTGTGTGTGTGTGTGTGTGTGTGTGTGTGTGTGTGTGTGAGAGAGAGAGAGAGAGAGAGAGAGAGAGAGAGAACACGTGAATGTGTAATTCCGTGAGTCACATAACTTTCCCATGGTCCGGGTTTATCTCGAGGCACAATCACAGGCCTGTTGGATGAAAGGTTACGTTTCAATACAGGATACTGAACTGACTGACCTAAGCTTAATATGGGCTTAATATGGGCTGGTGTCTGATGTTCCATCCACAATTTGCTGCATACACACTGTGATGTGACGGCCCCCTACTGGGCCCAGAACAAAGGAAGGAAGAGAAAACGATGGAGAGTCTGTTCCGCTGGTCCCACTGATAAGGTTTAACACACTTTCCAGTCTCCAGACAAAACGAATAGAAAGCTGTCAGCATGATGGAACTGATGGTTTACAGCTGTGTGTGTGTGTGTGTGTGTGTGTATATATATATATATATATATATATATATATATATATATATATATATATATATATATATATATATATATATATATATATATATATATAATTTCAATGTATAATTTATCATTTTGTGCTTCTACACAAACCAAAAGCTTTGAAATACTCTCTTAGTTTCTAAGATGTCTTTCTATTAATGGTCCTGTTACCATTTCAGCTTTCACTTAGAAGTGTGTGCATGACCATAGTAATAACCAATTATTAAGACACGGTTACTCTGCAAAACACACCATACTGTACAGGCTACAGGAAAAGCAGAAGAGAATAACCCAAAGAACTGAAAGAGAAAGAGAACTATTAATGAACTCAGTTGTTCATAGCTCATGAAAAAAATGAACAGAGACGTGTTACATTTACTAGATCATACTCGGGTTTAGTGTTAAACTAGTCCGACTAGATGGATGTGGATAGTCCAAAAACTTTTTGATGAACAAAAAGAAAGAGTCTTCAAAATGGAAAAGGAGATTGTAAAATTATTCTACAATTGAAAATGGAAAAGGTCATTCTGATAGTATTTCTTCTCTTTCACTGCAGTTATTCGTTCCAGTGGCCACATGTATTTTCCAGTGACCTTCTGTATGACCTTCTGCATTACCTCGACCCTCCGTTGTGATGACCTAATAGCATGTGCACACAGGGTCCACCCACACTGACCTTTACGTAGGTGGAGGGTAAAGAGAGACCTACATTAGCTCATGGGTGCTGGGACCATGTGTCCCTGTGTCACTCCCACTGGGACGAAGTCATAAAAGGCAATGAGGTAACTACCAGCATGTCAAGTGATGCCATATATACACACACACACATACACTATATTGCCAAAAGTATTTGATCACCCATCTAATCGGAATCAGGTGTTCCAATCACTTCCATGGTCAAAAGTGTATAAAATTAAGCACCTAGGCATGCAGATTGTTTTTACAAACATTTGTGAGAGAATGGGTCGCTCTCAAGAGCTCAGTGAAGTCCAGTGTGGAACTGTGATAGGATGCCACCTGTGCAATAAATCCAGTCGTGAACATTTCCTTGCCTCTAAATATTCCACAGTCAACTGTCAGCTGTATTATAAGAAAATGGAAGTGTTTGGGAACAACAGCAACTCAGGCACTAAGTGGTTGGCCATGTAAACTGACAGAGCGGGGTCAGCGGATGCTGAAGTGCATAGTGCAAAGAGGTTGCCAACTTTCTGCAGAGTCAATCACTAGAGACATTCAAACTTCATGTGGCCTTCAGATTAGCTCAAGAAGCCATACATCACCAAGTGCAATGCAAAGCGTCAGATACAGTGATGTAAAGCACACCGCCACTGGGCTCTAGAGCAGTGGAGGCGCATTCTCTGGAGTGACGAATCGCACTTCTCCATCTGGCAAACTGATGTCTGACTGCATTGTACCAAGTGTAATGTTTGGTGGATGGGGTATTATGGTGTGAGGTTGTTTTTCAGGAGCTGGGCTTGGCCCTTTAGTGAAAGGAACACTGAATGCTTCAGCATACCAAGATATTTTGGACAATTCCATTCTCCAACTTTGTGGGAACAGTTTGGAGCTGGCCCCTTCCTCTTCTAACATGACAAGGCCCATAAAGACATGGATGGCAGAGTCTGGTATGGATGAACTTGACTGGCCTGCACAGAGTCCTGACCTCAACCCAATAGAACACCTTTGGGATGAATTAGATCGGAGACTGACAGCCAGGCCTTCTCATCCAATTCTGGAAGAATGGTCAAAAATCCCCATAAACACACTCCTGAACCTTGTGGACAGCCTTCCCAGAAGAGTTGAAGCTGCAAAGTATAGGCCAACCTCATTTTTATCTCATTTTTATACAAGTGAGCAATTGAGGGTTAAGGGCCTTGCTCAGGGGCACCTCAGTCATGGCCTCAGGTCAGGGAATCGAATCCACGACCCTCCAGTCACAAGACCAGTTCCCTAACCGCCAGGCCACAACTGCCCTACACAACAGGTGCCAGTCACCACATAATTTCAAGTTGCAACTCATGCAACATCAGGGGGTGGAGCAAAACTCAAGAGAGCCACCCTTTTTTGGATGCATGAGCTCACAGGCGTTCATGATTGGCTAGTGTGACTGTAATTGACAAGCGAGATTGAGAACCCTGAGAACAGAGCCAGTTTGCTCTCTCAGGCATCAAATTCATGATCTCCTGATGGTATAAGACAGTGGTTCCCAAAGTGGGGGGCGCGCCCCCTAGGTGGGGCGCGGAGCTATTGCAGGGGGGGCGCGGAGCTTGGAAGTAAAACATGTGCACATGTTAGGGATGCACCGATTCCGATATTAATATCTGAAAAAATTCTAGATCGGGTATCGGTGACAATGTGACCGATCCATAAAAACAGATCTATTCAGTCTAATTCTACGCTCGTAACGCTTTTCGGAGTTAGTTCAACCTTAAATATCCACTCTGTCTTGGATAGAAGTGAACTTGGACAGTTAACAGGCGAGTGAAACGCGAAGCACACAGAGGAGAGGTGAATCACTGACTCGTACTCGCGCTGGTGGTATTACACTCAAGTCCGTTTATTTGCTGGTTGACCAAAATAAAGCTGGGCTCCAGCACTACTTGACTGTTCATACATGAACTGGTGAGTTGTCCAAAGCTCATTGAATGCGTTACTTACAGAAATAAAATAAAGAGCAGTGGTCTGAGTCGGTCTACGACAGAAAGCTAAACTCGCTCCCTTAAAGAGACAGTACACATATTTCTGGCCGTTACATGCTTTGTGCTCTGCGTGATGTCTGCGCTAGCAAACTATCCGCATAGGTATTGCTGTTTCTCTTATTTAATCTCCTTGTTTATTTTAAATGATATTTAGAATTCTTGAACCATTTCAAAGGTTTCTTGCAGTTTATTTTTTTCATGTTTGACCAAAGATGTGAACCTATTGTTTTTGTCTGTTTCAGGTTCTTTGGTATTTTACATTCAATGTTATATTCATAATTGCACTGACTGAACAAATGCAAGTTGTGTTGTTTTTATATGTTTTATGTGTGTTTAAGTGTGCTATACTGGTGCAGAGTTTTCAATAAACTTGTAATTCAGTATGTCTGTGTTAAAAAAAAATGTTTTAAGTCGATTCAGCACTGTTTTACTCTATCAGATCGGTATCGGATCAATTTCGGCCGATACTAAGCCTCAGATATCTGAATGGGTATCGGAAGTGAAAAACGTGAATCGGTGCATCCCTAGAATATGGGGGGGGGGGGGGGGGGGGTGCAAAAATATTTTCATCTACTAAAGGGGGGCATGGCAGAAAAAGTTTGGGAACCACTGGTATAAGAAATGCACTTGAAATATAAATATATATTTACATACAGACACAAGCCTGCACAGAATACTAGGAGTGCTATCTGACAATAGCAGCTTGTGTTGATTGTTAGCCACATTAGCATCATTTGGTTAGCCTGCTCCTTAAAACGCACAGTCAAACAGTGACTTGGTTGTCTCATCTTTAACTTAAATTTATTTTCATGTCCCAGTGGGAAACCAACCTAAATCTCTCATCCAAAAGGAAGGCGATTGTAGTCGTCTGAGACACATTTACTTGACCAGCAGGAAAAGGCCTATTCATCCCTGTCCGCTGATCATGGGGATGACATTGGGGCATTATACATGGAGATTAGCGCTAACGCCTTTTCCTGCTCAACAGGATGTCACGGCCCTGGAACTCTTTCCCTTCACCCACTGAGGTTCGCTGAAGCTGAAGTCCCTAGCTCACCCAAGCTGTGTCAACTAGCCCAAAAACGTCTGGGTCCAAGGCAGGCTGTCTTCACACCTGCTCACTCTTTAATAGTACCTGGCATCATGTCGAGCCAGGTATCCCAAGGCAGCATGGAATTCAGCATCAAGCAGTCCATTAGCGAACAGCATTCAAAACAATGTCTGAGGTACTGCAGTGCAATGTTTAATCTGCAGGCCAGCCAAGTCTACCCCTGTCTCTGTGGTTACCTCTGCCACCACTGCACTCTGGCTGGGAACCGTAAATAAGACACTGGGCAAACCCTCATCTGATCCCAGAAGAGCAGCCTCTAAAGAAGCTATGGGGGAATGTGTTACAGCTTACAGTCTCAGCACGCGCACGACCATCCCATCTGGCTATAAAGCCCGAAAGCCAGGGAAGAAATGTCTTGCAGTCCCATTAACACCAGGTGCTTGAGGAGGGGAGAGGGCAGGTCTGAACAACCTCACACTACTCAGAGAGACTGCAGTACTGCAGCAGGCCGGTTACTGACTGCAGACACACATGGTCCCTGTGGCTTTAAAAACCCTACTGGACGCTAAACACGGCGTAAGGCCAGAGTGCGTTTTTTTCTGTTTCATCCTTTTAAGTACCTGTTCTTGTTGTAAATGTGGCTTCTATGGTATGAAGTATTTCACCATTAGTGTTTATATGACACACGACAGACTGTAAGTATGATTGCACTGAATCTCGTCATTGTTTGTGATGATAAATGGTGTGGATGTGTAGTCAACAGAACCGACCTCCACAGTAATGGCACCATGAACATTTGGAGTGATTTAAATGACCTCTTTCTCTCTCTCTCTCTCTCTCTCTCTCTCTCTCTCTCTCTCTCTCTCTCTCACTCACTCTCTCTTTCTCTCTATCATGTCATTATTTGCAGTTGTACACTGGGGAGGATACTATCAAAATATTATGAGTCTCTAGAATGGGGAGAATAGTGGTTGAGCTTGCTAGCAAAGCGGTGGGTTTCATAGCAGAGCAGAAACTCCATGCTGTTCTCTTGGCCTGTCGTCTATGCAATTAAACACATCGCGCGATATCCATCTACGATATGCAGGAAACAACGTTTATATCTCTGAGTCTGAATATCTCTTCACTTTCACGTTTCACTTTAGAAAGTAAAGGAGTGGAAAGAGAGTGCAAAACCAACAGGAGAGCCTGAACCGTGACAAACTGCAAATATGTGTAGTAACAAACTTACAATTGGATAAACAGGCTCATTTCATTCATTGCATTTCATTAATTATGTTTTACACAGTTAATGCACCAGGCAGTGTTTCTGCTGTCATAACCAAGGTTAGCAAGCCTAACTAACTTATAAAAGACAGATTTAGTTCCAGAAGCATCCACAGCCACTGACAAGAAGCAGACACATCTCACCACATGTTTAACCTTTAAACACATACCAACTAGCCTCATAAAGAAATATATTATAGATACATTATATATTTTTTCTGTTTCTTTATTATCTTGGGTGTAGGGGGGTGAGATTGGGGTGTGGGGGGTGAGATTGGGGTGTGGGGGGAAAGATGACCTGGGGTGTTATATTCGTGTGTGTGTGTGTGTGTGTGAGGAACATCTCATCCCTGATCAGGGAATCTGGGGCAGTGCAGAAACAATAAAGATGAGTGAAGCAACAGTGAAGCACCCTCCCTCACTGCATCATAACTCCAGGCTTAAAAATAGATGATGTTCAAAAAAACTGCTCCTGTTCAGACTGGTTTCTGTAATCAATGCCAATTCTAAATCAGTTAGATAGACATTTACATTATAACTTGTATTTGTTCCGATGCTCAGACCTACTGCATATTGCAGTGCACTGTGGGAAACTGCAATCAGAACAGGGCGAATAGCCTTACCACTAATTTTTCAGCTGCTGAAAACAACAAGCTGCTGTTGTTCAGGGTTACAGGAGGCCATAATCCTTTGTCTACCGGGCTGCCTTGCCCACTTCAGTTTAGATTTGTTAGAAGGTCTAATTACACACAATACCTGAGTAATACCATGACCGTGGTGGGACTGTCTGTTCCCATTTGTGTCAGGGCTTGTCTTTATCCTACTCTGTGGAGAACCCTCACATAATCCTCGAATACGCATATGGAACGGAGACACTGCAGAATGACAAGTTTGACATGACCACAGGGACTGATTGAGGTCCTAAATGTGGCATTAACACAGAGGAAAACAGCATTGGAAGAGAATGAAACACAACCTGAACCTGGACCTCATAGCCTCTGTACCACAGAGCGTTTTTTTTAGCGTTGTACCATAGAGGAGGGCACTGCCTAACTCCAGTCACCCATAGCTTGGGAGTTTGGCAGCGTGAGCTTACAGTGTCCTGCTTTAAGGTTATAAGGTTGTAGGTAATGATTGTGCCTTTAATGAGTTGTTTTTATTGCAGTAGACACATTTCCATTCTGTTATCAAAGCAACTAAACAGGATGTGATTTTTTTTGTATTCTGCTTGATACTAACATTCACGCCGGGCCCGATGTACTTACCCAGCACATCTTCTCACTGATTATTCAGAACTATTCATGGACCATAACGCTTTGCTCACCTCCATGGTCACCTGACTTTGGAGAGAGGTCTTTCACCTCCTGCTCCCTCTCCTTGTGGCTGCTGACCATCGTGTGGTGCTCCTCACGGTGCGTTGCTGGTGTGTCGGTGGGAGTGAACTGTGCCGCCCTGGTGTCGTTGTGCTCTGTGCTCGTGGGATGAAACTTTACACTCTGGTCCACGGCTTTCTCGCTCTTCCCCATGTGACTGTGGCTGGTACCGTGACCCTCCCTGTGGGGGCGAGTAGCAACGCTGCGTGGTTTCTCTCCACTCCAGACTGCGTGTGTGCCGTCCTTGGTCAGATTCACCCTCTCCGTCTGCGCACGCTGAGTGCTCTGCCCTTCGTTGGTTTCCGGCTGAGACGTAGGGCTCTCGGGCACCAAAGCTCCTTCAGGAGTTACGGTCTGACCCTCCTGAAGCATTGGTGTGGGCCCCATTGGTGTAGGAGACTGCATGTGTCCTTCCTCTCTAGACTCTGTGTCGGACGTGTCCAGACTCTCTCTAAGCTCTTTTCTGGAATTTGCATGTTGCTCTACGAGGGGAAGTTGGGTTTCAGGATTCGGCTTTGCGGAAGACAGAATGGACCCTTCTGTGCTTGGCGTTGCAGTGATTTCAGGTATATACTCATAGTCCTCGTCTTCATCAAACTCTGAAGTGTTGTCGGTGTAAAGGGGCAACGAATTACTCGGGAGGTTATGATGATGTTTGATGGGGGGATCAACCCTGTGTTTGGTGATATGGAGCTCATTCTCGTTCTGTCCATTCCTCTTGGAGTCTCCGGGCAGTACACCTCCCCTGACCATTTTAGATTTGCACCCGGGAATAGCGGAGCACATCAAGTCACCGCCGTCATTTGGGCAGTAGCAAACCTGGCAAGGGTCCATGTTGAAAGAGTGACCGGCTTCATACTTCTTTTTCCTGTAGACGCAGCCAACCCGCAAACAATGGGCACAGCCGTCTGCGGGCTCCGACAGGTCGATGCAGTTCGGAGGGATGTCGGGACATGGGATGAAGTGGCAGCCTATACGCCCCCCACCCAGGGGACAGGAGCACTCCGTGCTGCCGGAGTCCACCAAGTAGGACTCTCCTTCTGGAACCTTCCCGTTGTGGAAGCCTGCGCTGATGCAGTCGTAGTACTGATACCCTTCGCACCCACAGCCTCGCCGCACGCAAGACGTGCAGCAGGCCCCTTTCTCCAGCACCTGCTCGATGCAGTTCTCCAGGGGTGGACAGTCCACACCAGTGCAGTCCCTCTGAGCGAGACACGCAGGGACACAAAGCTGGAGCACCCAAACGATGACCAACTTTGCCCAAGTTCGCTTATTCATGCTTAGCCGATTGAAGTTGCGCCTGGCTGAAGCCTCTGCAGCTCGTCGGGGGTTTAGAACAACACAGCTGCCGCTTTTTCACTCTGGCTCCTGTTGATCTGCAGGAAAGAGGAGAGACAGACGTCTTACTGCAAACGCCATGTTCCACGCTGCTGCACCCACTGGGTGTAAACGTGAGCTGAGCTTTAGCGCTGCAGACGCATGGATGTCACAGTCACATGACATAAGACGTAAACATGTGAAAGCTGCCACATGGGGTAAAACAGGCTTAAGACAACACAGAGCCACATGTTTAACATAAAATCCTGCATGTACATGTTAATCCGAACACATTGTAACTTATGCTAGGCATACAGTAGTGGCGGTTTTCTTTTACTGTGTCAGCTGTTTACACATTGTGTTACAGGCAATAAAAACCTATTGCATTTAAAAAACTGAACTACTTTTACTATGGCAGAGCTATTTTGTTTAGGTTTGCAATGTAGTTTTTAAAAAGTTTTGAATGTCTACAATAGATTATAAATATCTAATTCATATTAAAAGAAATAACATAAAAAGCAGAGCAAGCCATCTGGTGAATTCTGTAAACAAATAAAAGCATACAAACAAAAAACATGCTGGTTTTGTCTCTTTGCTATAATCTGATAATGTGATATTTTCCAATTTAGCTCAAGATGATCAGAATCAAAAACTCGTCTCCCTGAAGCAACACCCTGCAGAGGTAGTAAGACTGATCTTAATGAGGAACAAGCTCCAGGGAGACCCCAATAAGGTTGGTGGTAAAAGAAAACAGACCCCATAATAAAATGCCACGTGTACCTTCAATCACAAAGATCTGTAGGCACACAAGAGCCTTCAACCTATACATTTAAATATACTTTGTCTACACTTTGTAATATTATATTTTGATATTACGTTGGCTACTCTATATATTTTTATTAACAAAGAGTATAACTATAATATTAGACACTCTGTGTCTGATGTGCATACTGAATATATTTCACTTTTCTGCCTTTATGTCCACGTGTATATTGCTTAATATGATAAAACATAGCTGAATTGTGTAACTGCAATTACAAAGACAAAATATTACAAAATATTCTTGAACTGTAGATTTGTTTTAAGAAACCAGGCGTTTTCGGTTCTCTTTTCCTGTTTCCTGCTTCAGGCCTCTAAGGTTTGAGTGACTTTGATAACAGCACTGTCGAATAATCACGACCACTTACTGAACTAGCAAGGCCCTCACAAGACAGTATCTGTCATACTGTAACAAATTTTATTTTAAACTGTTGGTGGTTGTCTGTGGCATAAAGGGTGGTGCAAAAAAGTATATTCAATTCTAAAATATTATAGTTACAATTAAAAAATATATATTTTTTGTATGGTGGTACTTCTATGTATCTTGTATGAAGTCTCCTATAAGCAATGCAATGGTACATAAATTTTCTATATTCTGCCCCTTAAGAATAGTTGGACACCCAGCATATTTAATGCAGTGGTTTCTCTGAAGTACATCTTTACAGCTATTTAATTATTCTGTATGTGTAGTAACTGCTTTAAAGAAAGGACACGTTAAAGTCTGTTTAACTAACTATCTTCCAAAATATTGGACTTCACCTCCAGCTGCCAAATAGTAGTAATCTCAATTGTGGAGGATTTTCAAGATTAAACAGTAGTGATGCTGCTTAGATGTCTGAAGTGCAAAGTTCTCTGTGTCCAAAGTGGAGAGTCACCCACAGATTTCCCATGCCAAAGCCTGTCAGTGTAGTCAACGACAGAAGTCAGAACACAGACGACGAAAGACAGAGGAAAGACAGAGTGATGTGATGACATATGTGTGGAGTTGCTCCAAAGGGTCAAAGCCATCCTACGGTGACATGTTATATTTTCATCACCAGACATTTTGCTTGCTTTTGTGTACATTTGTGGATAGAATAACTTGCTCAAACCTGTTCTTGGGTTACAATTTATCCTCTCCATGAACACGAGACCATGAACCCACCATTTTCTGCCTCCAGGAGTTCAGCAAGCGGATACTGAGAAATTGGGTGAATTTAAGAAATAATGTTTTCTGTTAGTCCGAATACGTGTGATGTTTAATGCGGTCTGATGATTCTCGCAGTATTTCACACAAATCTCAAAACAGGTCGCAAAAAGAAATATAGAAACATAACAGCATCATGTTGTATTCTCTAATCTATGAATCAGTTAGCAAAACTCAACAGTAGCTACTCAAGTCAGTGAACTCGATAAGATCATGTCCAAAAAATGTCCAGCTACGAATTATCTGGCCTTTACGCCTTTTTCGTTTTTTTACTGTCGTAGTCTGGACGGATTCGGTGGTTTTAAACCGAAGTCCTGCTGCCTTAAGTCTGCGGGCTGGTCTCTGCTCAGATGCCTTCTGCAGCACCGGCCTTTATTAGTAAAGGGGGACTTGTAGCTATAAGAGAGCATAAATATCGAAGAATCCAAACCTGTCTGTTCAGAAAAGGCCTGTCTTACCATGACGCATGTTTGAAATCAATTATATCGATTTCACCAACACTTAGCTAGTTTGTTTAGCAGCTGTGTCCTGTGTGTACCATTTGAGGACATTAACACTGTTCACAGAACATCCTGTGGATACTTTCACATGCCTTGTTTTGATGTGGGCAAGACAGCCAAAGAACAGCATACCACAGACATGACAAGCAAAGGCTTCTGATCAGAAATATGGCCTTTAACGTTTAAAGTGCCAGACAGAATTCCCCTTAAAACAAGACGGCCACTGGCATCTTATCAGGAAAATATTTACATATGCCCAGCGTTTCTGGGCTTATTAAATATGTGAAGCGCAGATAGTAATTGGGAAAGGTTGGCTACTAATTTACTTGCATCTTAGAGAGAGAAAGATAGAGAGAGGGAGGACTCGGGCATACAGCAGTTTTAGTCAAAATGTGGAAATGTCAGATGACAGGAAGACAATGTAAATGTCTTGCATGTAACAGCCGCACAGAGCTAGACGCTCTCTGTCGTCTTCAACCAGCATTAAATAACCAAAATACTTAAATATAGTTGCAAACATATACATTAGCATATTATCGGTTTTTAGAACGAATATAGCGATATTCTTTCTATGTTCTGGCATTACTATAAACATCTACATACTATTGCATTTATTGTGCTGATTTCCTAGTTGCAAATTATTGCAAAACTAATATCTAGACACTTTCCTAGACAAGAGGAAAACTTACCTGAAGCGTTATCAGCCTCTGGTGCAGTCCCGCCTGCTTGCACACGTAGTGGAGTCCTTATTCTTCACAAACGGCTGTCGGGACACCGCGCGCGCGGAAAGTTCTCAGAGGGAGGGACGCTCTCTCCTTTATTCACTCTCTGTGCAAATAACTAGTGACGAGACGACTCATATAGGGTGCTCCTTTAATCTCTCTTCCATGAATGTTGAAATGCCTTATGATCTGTTCGTTTACTTATCTGGTATTTATTACAAAATCAAATTGCTTTAATTACTTCCTTTAATATTCAAACATTACAGTTAAAACGCGGTGTTTGCCGTTATATGAATGACCTTTTTCACGCTGCCTTTAACATTTCGGTATGCATCTTTAATCCTGCGAGATCACAATCTCGTACGTGCTCCTTTAAAAGAAACATTTTTTCAGCGTGGAGTTCACTGTTAAGTGGCTACTACCGGCGCATGTAACGCCACTGCGTTTGTTGTGACAGCAGCGCTCTTTCAAAGCCCGTGGATGTCAAAGCGCGTGTCTTGCTCGGGGGCCCCTGCTTAGCTGTGTCCACAGATCAAAAGACACACGATTCTAAAACGTTTTAGCTGATTTTTCAGCTTGCGTGAATGTGCCGTGGTGTGTAGTACCAACTTCAGTGCTTTTTTTTTCAGTCGACAAATTGTTTATATTAAGCCTAGTTTATATTCACCAGAATTTCCAGGTTTTATTGTTGACTGTTTTAATTGGTTTTGGCCTCTTTTTTTGGTTGTGTTGATTCACGTGCACCCCAACGACGATAAACGCCATCAAAATGGAAATGTACAAAGAATGTATCTATATAGAGACTCATATCAATTGCCTGCAAAGTCTAGATGCTATCTATGTAGGGATATTAGATGGCTTCTGCATTCACAGGGCCTATATGTTCCTTTAATCTTCACTTGTGACAAAATGTTTTCAGCACAGGTAATTTGAGCTGAGGGTGGTCTACCCTTGAGAAGGTATCTGCCCTCAACTTTTGTTATTTCTCATTCATGCATGGTCTAATAGTGACTGCTGCCAATACTACCGGTGCGACTGCTTCTTTCTTCACCCTCTAACAACTGCAGGGCACTGACATCTCACTGACCTCTCTGTTCTCAAGAACAGCAGCACACCCAAACAGGGAGGTGAGTTTCGTCTCTCTGAAAGAGTCTTAGAGTCTTGGGTTCTTCTAAATAACTCATTTGGATGGTTTGGTTAATAGGGGCCGTCTCTGGCGAGGGGCCTGTGGATGTGACTTGATTGCAGAGCATGGGGCCCCCTGGTGCAGACAAATGATGTTATCTCAGGTATTCAGGGCAACTCCCAGCGTGGACTTCCAGTCTTCTGTTTGAACAGGTGATAATGAGAAGCAGCTGCATTCTGAACTACTGAGCAATGGAAATGTGCAATGTGCCATATTTTTGTCAATTGTGATTTTTACACCCCAATCGAAATTTGTCCTCCGCTTTTAACCCATCTGTGCAGTCAGAACACACACACACACACACACACTAGTGATTACTAGGCGGCTGTGGATTACACATGCCCAGAGCGGTGGGCAGCCCTAGCCCGGCGCCCGGGGAGCAGTTGGGGTTAGGTGCCTTGCTCAAGGGCACCTCAGTCATGGCCTGTCTGGGAATCGAACCCACGACCCTCCGGCCACAAGACTAGTTCCCTAACTGCCAGGCCATGACTGCCCCAGAAGGTCGTATTCTGCTTCTAACTCATCTCACACACACACTTTTTAAAAGTGCAAATGTAGACTAATTGTGACAGAAATTATAACAGTAGGCCAAGTATTATCACTATACCAGTAAAATGTGTAGTTACAATATAAAACTGCAGTACCACCTTCCTTAACTGACAATGACTAAATTTTTTATTCATTTATCTTAAATATATTTAATCATAAATGTTGCATAAATTTCATACCAGTTCAACACTCTAGACATTTTACACAGAGTTGATAACCAGTTGTGTCTTTACTAAGATTGCTAACAAATCCTAACCTTTGGGTTGTGTAACAACAGACAGTGTGCTACTGAACCATCGGCATTTACAAGGGCTATTGTACAAGTAGTGATACAAAATGGCAAACAGTGGATTGTGGGAACACTTGCTGGTCCCACCAGTGAACAGCCCATGTCCATGCTAATGTCCTTTAATGAGGGGCTTTTATGAACTTCCTAGAAAATAACAACTGATAAGTCAGACCACCAGCAGCCAAAGGACAAAAGAGCAATGAAACACAGAAACATCTGTAACATTACTATTAATCTATAACAATTACTCTCAATTAATTTACTAATACTACAATTGTGAGTTCGCCGTGGGGTTTTTCTTTATGTAATCATTTTTGTGTGATAGCATTTAATGTTTACCAGAGATTTATTACCAGCGCCATTTCTCCCTTACCATCTTAGTTCCTTTGTCCAGTGTAACGAGCCTGTATTCTGCAAGTGGGTTTTGTGCGAGTGTGTTAATAGCAGTGCAGTAGGTCTCTGATTGTGTGGTGGTAAGGCAGAGGAAGTAACAGAGGCCTATAAAGAGCAAGCAGGTGTCGGCCCAAAGAGCTAGTGGACCGATACACTCACATCACTTCCTGTTTCCTTTAGCAGGATGATTCTTGACCCACTGCTTGTCTTTATATGGCATTATATAGACTTAAGGTAACAAAACTAAACACCTCATAGAATCTGTGCAATGTGTTATCTCAGAGAGCGACTGGTGTAAGTCATAACGGATTCGCTATACATCCAAAGCTCTACACAGCTGTGTTATATGCACTGCACCACTGAAAAAGTATTTTTCATTAAACAGTTTATCTTGTAAAAAAGTGATGAGGAGTCATATCATACCTCCCACTCCCTTAAAAAAAAGACTTTGCATCTCAACTCCAGCTCCCCCTGGAGACAGGAGCCTAACACGATCTCAGACAGATCTCTGGAGAGGGAAGAAACAGCTCCATGCAGGAGTTCCCCTTAGACCCCCACAGATGAGGTCAGTCCTTTTGTACTACAGTCACAGGTTCCTTCAGAACCATGAGTGGGGTCACTGTGCCTCATGTGGTACATTCGTAATCTGAATCCTTCCCAACATCCTCCATCATTCCTGGAATGATTTCACACACTCCCCTCACACTGGGGACACGGTGACACATAACAATATGTAATGGAATGCGTTTAGTGATTAAAGTGATAATATCAGTTCTTTATTTCAAGGAATGATATCAGCTCTCCCAATACAAATTTCATGGCTGTTCTGCTGGGGGGTTCTTTCTATCGTGTTTTACTGTACTTTTATTGTTAACAAACTGAACTGCACCGCAATTATCCAGTTTTGTAAAGAAAATAACGTAATGTTTTAAAACGTTTTGGGGAGAAAGGCTGTTTTTCATTACAGCGTGATGAACTCTCGCCTCTCCACGAATCTGTGGAAACAAACTCGGTTATGATGGAATGACGGCTGTCACTGACCTCTAGGGGCGGCTAAAATAAACTGAACTTTAATTTACTCAGTTATTCATTTTCTAAGCCCCTTAATTCAATTCAGGAAAGCGTTGTAAATTAAATCCATTATTCCTAATTAGTTTCCCTTGCTTCTCTATAAACGTCAATATTCTCTTTCTTTTTAAGAAAAAACATTCTTCGCACTTGGACCATGCTGCTCAATAGCGTATATGACACGAGGATGTCAAGGATAAATAGAGATAAATACAAAATACAAAACAAGATTTCTCAAGAGTTTATTTGCCTAGATAGCCAACCAAACATTTGTATCGTTTAGTAGCCCGATATTCGACTATTGAGAAAGAAAATCTTATGCACACTGTAGTATGCCCTAGATTGCTCATATTATCTCAGCCCTCTGGTGAATTCACAACTGGTGGTGTTTACGGTTACAAATGACCGAGTCAGTCTGGCAGAAAGATAGCTTCCTGGCGAGCCTTGGAATAAATGTTTTTGGCTGAACCCATCATCCAGACTTGAGTAGATTTCATTTGCTGAAGATTTTTTTTTATCCGACAACTATTTTATATCTTTAATAAGTCATACGAATTACGCGCGTACATTTTATGAATAGATATAAAACAAATATTACCAGCCTGTGTTCACTGTAATATCATCATAACGACTGACTGAATGAATGGTTTTGTCTTTGTCCTGATTCTTTCCGCACTTGAGTGTCAATTGAAATGCACTAAGTGGTATGCAAAGTGTTGTGAAAACGATTCGTTGTCATCTATAAGGCGAGCCGTGACATAGAAGCGCTAGAGACGCTGTTTCTTTAAACAAGCGCGTCATCGTCTTCCTGACCTCGTTTGAATGACGGCATACGTTTCCCAGCATGCACCGCGGTGCCGTAGTTGTGAGCTACGCGATGGCGGGTATTTCCACGCGACCTCTGGCTCTTAAAAATAGTTAGAAAATTCGGTTAACATAAACTAAAATATAAAATAGTTGGATATGCGTTTCTCGCATTAGTTTAATTTGCAGTACAAATGTATGAACAATTGTGTGTCTTAAGAATCGAGATTGCAATTAAGCGTTATGCGATAGCCACCGTGTAGTATAATATTGAAACTTGTATCAATGATCTGTTTTCCTTAAGGACACCGGCGATTAGATCTGATATATTGATTAATCGAGTATCACCCTGGACATGCTGGTCTGTTTGATAGGCTGGAAGCGTGTACACTCGCGACTCTGAAACAACTTAATTGTGTCTGTGAATGGTCCAAATCCCCAAACTCTGTAGCAGGAACGCAATGGCAAACGTTTGGTCGCGTTGCCAAGCACTCGGGTTCCTCCTGGTACTGTTTTACTGCCATTGGACTCGTGCTGCTAAATTGAATATTCCCAAAGTTCTGCTGCCTCTTGCAAGAGGCACGAAAATCAACTTTACGTTGGAGGCAACGGAGGGGTGCTATAGATGGTAAGTGTGAGGAATGGCAATAAATACATCCCGGTTAAATAAATGGTCGCTAAATATTAGGCGTATTAAGGATGCTGCTGTTTATGGTACCCAGACCGAGTTCATGCAGCTGTTTTGTATGCAAATGTTGATTTTGATCAGTATACCGCGTCCCAGCAGGTTGCCGCTAAAGTGACGCACGTGTCCCTCGTTCTAGAACGATGTGACGTCTGGCTTCCTGTTCCAATTTGAAATGTTGATTTGTGTTCATTTTAATGAGTCGGTGCCCCTTGGACAATATAAACAATACACGAGTTGCCTACCAGAAAAGGGTTCAATCTAAGCACTCGTGTCATGGATGTTTGCATGTAATCTCCTTACTGAAACTGCTTAATGAAATAAATACAGGATCTCATGTGAGCAATCCTTTCACCGTACTCTACACCACCCAGCAGGAAGTACGGTATGGTGGATGTGAAACGTAGCCAAAACCAGAGCTTTCCTCTGTACAGTTTAGCCCTGCTCACAACTAAAGTCACAGCAGAACTACTGATGATGTTCCACAGGTCTTCGAACAGGCCGGAGGTGGCCAGCATCGAGGCCGTGGATGTTTCCGAGCGGGACTGTTCCCAGAGGGCAGTGCTGCAGGCCCGATCCACCCAGCCTGCCAGGCTCACCAGTATTATCCTAGCAGAGGATGTAGGTGAGGAAGCTGACCCTCCTCCTGCTCACGGTCATGTTTGTGTCCATGACTTCTCCATCACGTGCAGAACAACGGAGAGACTGGCCACGTGTCCCCACTAACACTTCCACACTCTTTTAAATGTCCTTTAAACATCTAAATGTTTTTGCTAACCATGTATTTCTTAATCACTTTTACTGTAAACGTGTTTTCCTTCAACGGTGTGAGCACATTTTCTTTTGACTGTGTCAGTGACGGGTCAGGTTCTACGCTGTGATGCCATTGTTGACATCATCAATGAGATCCAGATCGTGTCCACCACCCGGGAGCTCCATCTGGAGGATTCCCCTCTCAGGCTGAAGATCCACGCTCTGGACTCTGAGGGTGGGTACAGCAACGCAGTGAGACCAGCCTTAAGTTCAGAAAGCACAAACAAAATGACTCTAACAATATCTAAGAACGGAACTATTTCGGAAAAGTTTATATTTCCAATCAGTATGTTAAAAATGGACATACTATTTGGGCAAAATATTCTTGCAAATGTCATCATTATTAATAAAATAACTGATGATAATGGACAGCAGATATTAATCAGGTCCTGAAGCAAGACTTGTGTCTCAGTGTCTTCAGGGCAGCATGTTTTGCTATGTGTGTTCAGCTTTATGTGCACACAAGAACCGTGGCCTTAAGGCTAATGAGTTTCTCCATGTTGTGAAGAGACTTAACTAGTTAATCCTGCTTGTCAAGTGGAAGATCCCTGTACCTGGGTACCATGATTAGATAAGAGGTCTCGTAAAAGCAAGAGCAGGCAGTGTTGTTGATGCCAAGCACCACTGCGGCGTAGTAGCGTAGTGTTGAGTGTTTCTAGTGGCGCCTCCTTGTGGACACTTCACTTTTCTCCATCTGTGAGTAAGTACACGCGTGACTTCCGTGAGGTGCTTCACATCTAAGGGTGTGTAAGAAGAAATGTAATGGAATGTCATAATTTGCCAAGTAGAATAAATAACGTTTTTGCCTGTGCTGTAGCAGTGCTGTAGCTTTTCCCTTATGTGCATCTTTTATCCATTAATCTTCTGAAGTCGAGCAGAAACCTGAATAAAATGCTAGAAAAATGTAATTGATCTCTGCTGGCCACCGTAGCTCTTTGGGAGACACTTTTTCTTGCGTTCTCCTGACTATCGTGTAGAGGTGGTGTTTGAGGATTCATGACACGTCCACCTTTAGGTTTCAGCAACAGCGTCTTCTGGACCCAAAGGGCTACACTTCTCCACATTGCCTGCTATTGCAAATTAATGACTAATTGGGGATTCAGTTAATCTCTGTGTTCAGGTTTGCACGCAGGGTACCGAGCAAATCCAGTGTGAATAGGCTCACTGTTATGGAAGGCATAAGTTTAGTGTCATTTTAAAAACATTTCTTGTTCATTTGTAATTTTATTGTTGCGTTTTTGCAGGAAACACGTTCAGTACGCTAGCTGGTCTCGCGTTTGATTGGAGTCTCGTCAAAGGGACGGAGATGGCTACATTCCCCGACTCCTACAACTCATTACGGTAATAACAGAGATGGTCTTCAAGAGTGTTTACGCTTCACATTGTACATGGACACCATAGTACATATCTATTTAGTTTGACCTTTATGTTTTGAGTTTTGTTGAGTTTGAGTACTGAAACAGTGTAAAAGTCACAGTGTGGCTTTACATCTCTGCTCTGCACAGAAGGTTTACAGTCTGAGAGGTGAAAGTTCATGCTAGCTCCTTCATGATTCTTCTCTCCTGGTGCTGTTGCTTCTTTTAGGGTACTCAAGTTCTCAGAGTCGACCTACACCCCCCCAAGTTATATCTCGGAGATGGAGAGAGTAGGAAAACAAGGAGACGTGATCTTGGTTTCGGGGATCAAAACTGGGCACGCCAAGCTGAAGGCCACACTCCAGGAGGCTCTCTATACAGTACTTCAGTTTCTCCCCTCTCTCTTTTGTGTGTGTGTGTTGTAGGGAGAGCGACTAAATCAAGCTTATTTTTCATATATATCATCTTGATTCTTATCCTAGTGGAGAGTTTCTATAAATAGCCTGTCCTGCGTAATACCATCCCATAATTTCTGTGGTGATGCTGGCAATAGCAGAGCCAGACAAGCTCTGTGGTGCTTGTACCAGTGTACTGCCAAATCAGCTTTACGTGACTTAAGAGGAGATGACGATACACACACTGCACAAGGGATGACGATACACACACTGCACAAGGGATGACGATACACACACTGCACAAGAGATGACGATACACACACACTGCACAGGGGATGACGATACACACACACTGCACAAGGGATGACGATACACACACACTGCACAGGGGATGACGATGCACACACTGCACAGGGGATGACGATGCACACACACTGCACAGGGGATGACGATGCACACACACTGCACAGGGGATGACGATGCACACACACTGCACAGGGGATGACGATGCACACACACTGCACAGGGGATGACGATGCACACACACTGCACAGGGGATGACGATGCACACACACTGCACAAGGGATGACGATGCACACACACTGCACAAGGGATGACGATGCACACACACTGCACAAGGGATGACGATGCACACACACTGCACAAGGGATGACGATGCACACACACTGCACAAGGGATGACACACACACACACTGCACAGGGGTTGACACACACACACACACACTGCACAGGGGTTGACACACACACACTGCACAGGGGTTGACACACACACACACTGCACAGGGGTTGACACACACACACACTGCACAGGGGTTGACACACACACACACTGCACAGGGGTTGACACACACACACACTGCACAGGGGTTGACACACACACACACTGCACAGGGGTTGACACACACACACACTGCACAGGGGTTGACACACACACACACTGCACAGGGGTTGACACACACACACACTGCACAGGGGTTGACACACACACACACACTGCACAGGGGTTGACACACACACACACACTGCACAGGGGTTGACACACACACACACACTGCACAGGGGTTGACACACACACACACACACTGCACAGGGGTTGACACACACACACACACACTGCACAGGGGTTGACACACACACACACACACTGCACAGGGGTTGACACACACACACACACACTGCACAGGGGTTGACACACACACACACACACTGCACAGGGGTTGACACACACACACACACACTGCACAGGGGTTGACACACACACACACACACTGCACAGGGGTTGACACACACACACACACACTGCACAGGGGTTGACACACACACACACACACACTGCACAGGGGTTGACACACACACACACACACACTGCACAGGGGTTGACACACACACACACACACACTGCACAGGGGTTGACACACACACACACTGCACAGGGGTTGACACACACACACACTGCACAGGGGATGACGATGCACACACTGCACAGGGGATGACGATGCACGCACTGCACAGGGGATAGTAATATGTAAGATGATATGTTCTTTATTGAGTGATACATTTTACAATTCTTAAAAAAACTGGATCTAGTGAGGCATATTTATAGTAGACCAACATTTAAAACCGTGTGTTAATCTACCACATTAATATGTGCGCCTGCTTTACTCATTCTTCCCATCCAAAATGGATCTTGATTAAAAATCAGCACTCGAATAAATAAATAAATAAATAAATGCATAAACTCAGAACAATCGACCGCTATATTGGATGTGTTCAGTCACCAGTTGCATGTTTTCAACTCCGTTCACAAGAACGTTGGTGCAGCAGAGGTGAAGCTGCTGATCCTGGAGAACCTTCTCCTGAGTCCTGCCTACGATGTCTACCTGCTCGCCGGCACCTCCATCAAGTACAAGGTCCAGAAGATCCGTCAGGGCAAGATCACAGGTGCGCACGTGGTTCAGCTAACATGGGTGCGAGATCCGTCCTCCATCTCCGGGTGCAGTAACGCCTTCTCTCTCTCTCTCTCTTTCTCTCTCTCTCTCTCTCTCTCTCTCTCTCTCTCTCTCTCTCAGAGCTGGCCATGCCCTGTGACCAGTACGAGTTCAACCTGAAGAACGACGTGGTAGCCGCGGGTGGAGACCCGCGCTCGGCCGTAGCGGAGCTCGACCAGACTACGTCCACCGTGTTGGCGCTGCAGCACGGCCACACCAACGTCGTGCTCGAGCACAAGAGTATCCTGCACTCCAGATATTGATTTGGGTTTTCATTTAGCAACGCCTTATCAGAATCGCAGAAGGCAATGTATGTGAAGTGAAGAAAGGCTGTACGAGTTACTGAACCATTTCTGACTTCCCTTAACTGCGCGTGCTCAGGTCTCGGGCTAAAGGGGGCGTGTCGCCTTCCAAACGGCACCCTGTATGTAGTGGAGCCCGGATACTTGGGTTGGTGTCATTGTTCAATCAGAATGTTAGAGTAATTACTTATTAGAGTCTTGCCTTAAATCTTGTAATCTTGTACATTTTAGTAAGGTGTGTTTTTTGTGGGTTTATCAGTGTTTAAGATTCAGCCTGGAGACCGCTGGGTCCTGGAAACCAAGAGGATCTATGAGCTCTTCATTGAAGTGTTTGACAAGTCCAGTAACAAGATTCATCTGTCTGATGTAAGTGGCTTGCAGAAAGTTGTCTTACACGCCAGTCCTGCTGCTTGGTACCCACTTTACATCATCCTGATCTTTAAGCTTGTCTTTATGGTAACGGTGTGGCATCTTCAAACAGAATAACACAAGGTCCTTGTAAAGCTGGGATTAACTGTAGCAATAAAGAGAATATTTAGAATATCTGCATAAATTCTTAAAATTCAGCAAGTTGAAGTTCAAAAGATTATTGTAAATTCATGAAGTGTCTCTTAAAGTTAAAACGTTTTGTGCCTCTCTGACAGAACATTCGCATAGAAACGACATTCCCCAAAGAATTCTTCCAAGTTTTGCACTCTTCCCTGAATGGATCTTACCACCGTGTGAAGGCCCTGAAAAATGGGCAAACCGTCATTGATGGCACCCTAAAGTCCGTTGTGGATCGAGTAGGTCCTGTTGCGTTTTTTTCAGGAGTTTGTCAGCGTGCCCAGAATCGAGTAAATATGGGCATATGGCGTGTGTCGCGGTCCCTTGAGGGGTTTATCTCATGCTGCACTCAAACGACATCTTTCATCAGGGAGGAACCGTCCACACGCTTCCAACTCCAGTGCAGAACGAGCAGGATGTGGAGATCTACGAACCCATAGTCCTCACGCCTTCGATACTTACGTTTCCATGGCAACCCAAAGAAGGCGCTTACCAGTATACCATCAAGGTAAAGTCTGCCGAGCGCTCGAGGTGCTGAAACGTCGAGTCGAAGCTTTGTTCAGTTTAGTGGTGAAATTACGTGGAATTACTGTAGATTAGATGGCAAAATACGGCGTATATAAAATATGCGTGCACATTATCAGTGCCACGAGAGCGTAAGCAGCTGATGGTTGAGTGGTGCAGGTGTAGATATGCTGGTCTGTCCAACAGGCCCTTAGGACCAAGTCCACTTATAGTTCGTCTTGGGTTTAAGATGTAGCAACCCAAACATTTAGGTCTCATCTTCTGCAAATGTGAATATGCATAGATGTTGATATTTGGTGTTTCTCCACTGAAGAAGGTTTGGACTTTGGGAAGTTGACTTTACCCTTGTAGCCTTGTTCCTTGACTTCACGAGTTCAATTATTCCATCCTCATCTGCATTGCCAGGCGTCCGGAGGCAGCGGGAACTTCAGCTGGTCGTCTTCCAACTCTGCCGTTGCCACGGTCACAGTGAAGGGAGTCATGACCACCGTGCGGGACGTTGGCGTTAGCACCGTCTACGCCCACGACCTCCGCCACCCTCTCCATTATGGGGAGATGAAGGTGCAAACCAAACACCACGTTTAGGGTCAATTACACAATTGCTAGGCTGGTGTTTACCAAATGTGAGTGTTTGGATGTGAAATTGAATGACGGTGAGTGAAACCCAATCAGCGTCTCCTCCTTCACCGCTGCAGGTGTACGTAATCGAGCCCGTGGGGATGGAGTTCAGCCCTTGTGCCGTGGAGGTGCGGGTGGGCCTTCATCTCGACCTGCCGCTGCGTTTCTTCGGCCGGCTGAACTGGGAGGCCGGGGAAAGGGTGACTCTGAGCGACTGCTCCCACTTTGACCTGCAGGTGGAGACGGAGAGTCAGGGCATCTTCAAGCTGCTTGACGGTGAGCAAGTTCCAATCGGTCTAGCACTATATAGCACGCAAATATTTAACCAGCAGGAGTTTTTAAAGAAGGTGTTGGAATTGAAGGACATATTGGTCTTAAATCCTGTGTCTCAGACTGTGGTAATGTGCAGGGGTAATTAGAGCTCAGCATTGCTTACCATTGCTTAATGGTTTGATTGGACTTGTTCATAGACCTGAGGGAACCTTTGACTTTCTGTGAGCTGCTGAGCTTCACATATTCATAGGGTCATTCCATATCAAATCAGCCAAAATTTAGATTGACCTTCTCAGACCTTCTTCTTCAAACTTTCCCCATTTGTAGGCAGATATGTTTCATGGAAAAATCCAAAGTATTTCTGTTCCGTGTTCAATATTTCAAGAGTTACAGCCGTTTTTGTTAAAAAAAAACCCCACCCGCCCAGACGCATCTTTTGTGAAAGTGGCTAAATAGCAATATTTCAATGTGAATATCTCTATATCGAATAATATCTAATATACTATCTAATAAACTATTACAGCTAGAAGGCTGAACATCTTTTTGTATGTTTAGAAACTTGTGTACTTGTAATGTCAAATCATGTTTTGTCAAATCAACCAAGAAGTTGTGTAAATTTGTGTAAATTAATTTTTTTGTGTAAATACTGCATTTTAGCACAACAAATTTTGTTTTGCTTCTCTTTTTTGAATGTTATTTTTCCATGATATTGGTGATTTTCAGTGGTGAATAAAACCACTATATCAAAAAAGGCCATTCCAATTTTTCTACCATATAATCAGCACATATCAAAGTGTATATAACGGAACAAAATTGAAAAAATGAATATAGGTATTTTAGGAATCAGTGTCCAAACAAGGACACTTGCGTGTGAAATTGGATATTTGACAGCAAATTGTGCAAAAACTGGACCAAATACAGGCAACTTAATTATTACTTTAACATTGCCACTAGAAGTACTTTGAAACACAAAACAGATCAGCCGCCTTCTACTCCATCCATGAGATAATGACAGGTGAAAATGACTCTTGGTTGATTTTTTTTTTTCAACTTTGGGATTTTTTCCTATTGACACAACACAACTTACAGCACCAGAAAGTACATAAATTACAAGTATACAAGTTTCTAAAATTTTTCAGCCTTCTAGCTGTAATAGTTTTAGAGATATTCACATTGAAATATTGCTATTTAGCCATATGCATCTGGGGTGAGGGGGGGGGGGGGGGGTTACAAAAACGGCTGTAATTCTTTGTATTTTTCCATGAAACATATCTGCCTACAAATGGGGAAAGTTTGAAGGGATTCTGAGATGGTCAATCTAAATTTCGGTTGGTTCGACATGGAATGACCCCATAAGGTTCAGCTTGAGGAAAGAGTTCTCTGCTGTTGCTGAGGGATTTGAAACTTCCATTAAGGGTGAAATTGATCTGCCTTGCTCTCAAATGATCTCTGGACCTCAATGATATGTCTGAAATTATTCATTCCTGTAGCATTTTGCTTCACAGCTGCATATATTTAGGTCCGTTGGGACATTTGAGCTTCATTGTGAAGTGACTGTGTGTGCGCTTCAGGTAAATTACCCCCAGGCCAGGACCACTGCAGTGGTGTAAGAGTCCAGGCCTTAGCCCCAGGTTACACCAACCTGCTGGTCAGCTACACCCATGGCAACGTTAACCTGAGCACCAAGATCACCATCGCCGCCTACCCTCCTCTGATGGCGAGTCTTTTTGTACATTGTCAAAATATTTTATTGCAGTTTTAATAAAGTCTGTTTTTTTTTATTGACTGATATAAAGCAAGTATGTTTTTCTCCACCGTTATATGGCTTGTATTGATTTAGTTTATTAAGTGATTGTGCTGCTGTATGAATTTCAGGTTAAGGGTATCTGAGGTTGGGGTTGAGGGCATCTGAGGTTGGGGTTGTTTGTTTTCCTAAAGCCAGCTTTCTCTCCACCCCATGTGACAGGCTGTGGACCCCGTGTCTGTTGCTGTGGTTACCCTTGGCTCCTCTAAAGACATGCTCTTTGAGGGTGGGCCCAAGCCATGGGTTCTGGAACCCTCCAAGTTCTTCAGAAACCTGTCGGCGGAGGACCCGACGAGCGTGGTGCTGTCCCACACGGGCCCGCCCTCACGCAGCTACTCCACACACCTGGTGCGAGCTACCTGTCGCGCCCTCGCTGAGCAGGTGAGAGTAAGAAGACACGTCTACACTTCGTCCACCAAATAGGTTTTGTAGAGTCACACTCTGGTTCTGACTGCTTGGCCAATGTGGGTCTTGCAGGTCTTGGAGGTGACTGTGGGAAACCAGCCCACGCTGACCAACCCGTTCCCAGCCGTGGAGCCGGCGGTGGTGAAGTTCATCTGTGCTCCCCCGTCCCGCCTCACCCTCGTCCCCGTCTACACCAACCCCCAGCTGGACCTGACCTGCCCCCTGCTCCAGCAGAACAAACAAGTGGTGAGCAGGCGAAGACCCTGCCTCCTGACCCTGCCTCCTGACCCTGCCTCCTGACCCTGCCTCCTGACCCTGCCTCCTGACCCTGCCTCCTGACCCTGCCTCCTGACCCTGCCTCCTGACCCTGCCTCCTGACCCCGCCTCCTGTTAGCACTGGAGTGTCATGTGACCTCTCTCTCTCTCTCTCTCTCTCTCTCTCTCTCTCTCTCTCTCTCTCTCTCTGTCTCTGTCTCTGTCTCTGTCTCTGTCTCTGTGCCAGGTACCCGTGTCTAACTATCGGAACCCCCAGCTGGACCTGACTGCCTTTGACCAACAAGGCAGGAAGTTCGACAACTTCAGCTCTCTGAGCGTGGTGTGGGAGTCGTCCAGGGTGGCCCTGGCCAGCATCGAGCCCAACAGGCCCATGGAGCTCCACCTAGTGGATGACAGTAACAAACAGAAGAAACTTCACGGTAAGCAGGTGTCCATCCACACCACTCCTAACCCACAGGCTCCGGACCTTCTGTCCTACTTCATGAACCAACCAGTACTTAACTGACTGAGGGCAGTTGATTCAGGGTGGACCAGAAGTTTGGACTGGGTGCCGTTTGGTCTAACCCACAGACTCTGGTTACACGTGGACACACGTGAGCTTCTGGGTGTCTTTCAGGCAGATGGTTTATAGCTATGTATTGGCACCAGTTCTCTGATGTCTTTGATGTTTTTATTTTCTGTTCACGCTGGTCCATCCTGCTGAAGTTCTTCTCCTTCCCTCCAGGTCGTCAGAAGGTTCTTGTCCATCACGAGTCGGGAGTGGCGGCCATCACTGTGACGGCGGTCGGCTACAAGGCGTCTCACCTGGAGGCCGCGGCCGTTTCCCGTGGGGTAGGTGGACGTGTGGCAGCCGTTTCCTGGACCAGCTCGTGCGTCTGCTTTCAGTTCTTTTGAAGCTGGGAAGGAAATGACAGAGAGGCCGTCTGTGACCGCAGAAGCGTGTTTGTGTATTGTCATCATGCTGGTTGCTAGTGCCAACGGATGATAGACACTAAAAACAGAAGTAACAAAGGCGTAGGAAGGCAGATCGAAGCTGCCCTGTCAGGGGTGGTGCAGATACAGTGGGGTGGTGTAGATACAATTAATGTAGTGGACCAGGAATCAGAAGGTTGCTGGTTCAAGCATCACCACTGCCAGATGAACCCTGTTGAGCCCCTGAGCAACACCCTTAACCCTCAGTCACTGGTATCAATTATAAGCTTTGGATAAAAGCATCAGCTAAATGTTGCACTTAAACCTAAGTGGAACTCAGGACTGAGGATGTACCACACGGTGCTGTGTCCCACTGTACTGGTAATGCGTCCCACTGTACTGGTAATGCGTCCCACTGTACTGGTAATGCGTCCCACTGTACTGGTAATGCGTCCCCCTGTCTCTGCTAGTTTGAGCCTCTGTCCCCCGTCTCCGCTACTCTGGATCTCCTGCTGGTGGAGGATGTTCGAGTCAGCCCGGAGTCCCTCACCATCTACAACCACCCCGAGGTTCAGGTACGTTCTCCTCACCATGTACAACTCCAGGGGGCAGGTACACTCTCTTCCTCTCCCACAGGCCACCTCTGACCTCTGACCATGGTGATGTTTTAAAGTGTTGTACACTTGTTCGTTCATGCTTTCTTGCAGGCTGACCTGACTTTGCGGGAGGGCTCAGGATATTTCTTTGTCAATACCAGTGTTGGGGGAGTAGCTGACGTGGTGTTCCAGGAGGCCCATGGAACTACTAAGGTGGGTTGGGCTGGATCTGGGGGGGTGGACACACACCAGTGTTTTTGTCCCGTTCCCCCCCATCCATGCTTTTCTTTTTGCTGAAAACTGAACCGAAACCTGACCGAATTTTAAACGCTTTCTGTTGTGTATCAGGTTGTGCCAGTGCGGCCCGGAGTATTGCAGGTCATAGTTCATGACCTCTGCTTGACCTTCCCTGCCCCTGCCACAGCTACGGTGCACATCTCGGACATCCTGGAGGTTTATGTGCGCGTGGTTGATAAGGTCAGTGGATGGGAGTGTGTGTCTCCATCGTGAGTCACTTCTCTGTTCTACACAGGAACTCCATGTACATTCCAGCATCATCTGACCATCTCTTAATCTTCAAAGGGCCAGCAGTGTTAACTGTTTTGTACCAACGTCTGTGCCGGTTAAGACCAGGTCTGAACGTCGGGTCTCCTGTTTGTTACTGAATCTTTCATACGTCCAGATGTTCAGGGCTGACGTTCCCAAAAGCTTCGTATCACAAAGATCATGTTTAAATGGTGCAGTGTGTCGCACTGAATACTCTCATTTAAAACGATCTTCACACTGCTGCTTTTGGGAAACCAGTCCCAGACCATCAAATGAAGAGTTCTTCAGTCAAAAGCATTCTGTCTGTGAAGAGGCTGGAGAGGGAAGCCAGCGTAACTTGGCTTCCAGACAGAATGCTGGAATTGGCAGACGCGTCGCTCCATGTGAACGCACACGCTCCGTCGGGGAGCTGATCACAAGGATTTGCAATTGGCGAGCGCACTCGGCATGTGCCAGAACGGCGTGCTTACTACGGGGGGGAGGAGCACTGCTCATTTGCACATGGACTTCTCCTGTGATGCTGCATTTCTCAAAGGCCTGTCGTGCAGTATTGAGAGGGCCTGATTAAGGCTCGTGTCTGACGCCGAGCGCTGGGGTGTGTTGCTGCGTTTCAGGTGGAGATCGGGAAGGCCGTCAAAGCTTACGTCCGAGTTTTAGACGACAACAAACAGCCGTTCCTCGCCAAGTACTTCTCACACATGGACCTGCAACTGAAGGCTGCCTCATCAATCGTTTCTCTGCAGTGAGTAAAAATAACTTGTGCCATTCCCAGAACACTGCCATGGGTATTCTATGGGAGACAGAAATCTTGACTGAAGTCATCAGCATCTGTTCCTGTGTTTAGAGCCCTGTCTGAGTACCCAGAGAAGGACACTGCCACCTTCCTGGTCAAAGGCCTGGTGATAGGCCAGACGAGCATGTCTGCGGTGGTCACGGACAAGAACGGCAGGAAGATAACTTCTGCACCACAACAGATCGAAGTAAAGTCCCCCGAGATCCTCCCTCACCACCGGATGCACACTCGTATCATCTATGAGCTATGCATTTGCATTACATCCCTATTAACATGTTTCCCATGCAGATTTTATTTTACAGTACACACACACACACACGCACACACTATGGAACACACAGCATCCTCAAACGCATGCTGTATTGTATGTAGTACGTTTGTAATGGTAGGAATGTAAATGACTGAATGGTTTGTTCTTCTCCCTTCTGTCTAGGTTTTCCCGCCCTTCAGGCTGCTCCCAGGAAGGATCACTCTGATCATAGGCGCCGTCATGCAGGTGAAGAAGCTGCTCTTCCTCACACACTCTTTATTAATACACAAGATTTAGTGTTTAATTGAGGCCACAGCGACGGTGGTCGCTTTGTTGCCGATTTTGTTGGCTTCATTTGAGCTCCGTGGTTCGTGTTGTGACTGTTGCCCTCGTGTGTTCTCCTGAATGTGTAGATCACGTCTGAAGGTGGCCCACAACCACACTCCAACATCCTCTTCTCTCTCAGCAAAGACAACGTTGCGTCGGTCAACGGCGTGGGGCTCGTTCGGGGCATCTCCGTTGGCAACATGACCGTCACCGGAGTAGTGCAAGCAGTCGACACGGAAACGGGCAAACTGGTGGTGGTCTCTCAGGTAATGATGCAGGTTCCCCATTGGTCCAGGGCCAGATCTGGACCTGCTCGCAACTCGAGCTTTTGTGTTCAAATCCTGCTTCTTTTGATATTTACTGTTCTGGTTCGTAATGGTTGAACTGTTGGCAGGATCGAGTTGAAGTGGAGGTGATCCAGCTGATAGCCATCCGAATCAGAGCTCCAATCACACGACTGAAGACTGCTACCATGGTAATCATCGTGTTGCTTATGAATGCTGTTACAGCCGGGAATCTGGGCTTAAAGCAGTAATAGACGTGGCTCTAGATGAGTGCGTAAAGGGTTTATTTTCAAGTAGTAACGGGGCAGGAGGTTGACAGCCCTCGGGGTTACACACAGTAAACTAAACAACAAACACATTAACCTGCCCTGACTCAAAGTACAAAGCACAAACGATCAAAAACGTAAAGAAAAGAAATGGTGACCAATCAGAGAAATGGGCATTAACCCCGTTGTGTGTGTGTGTGTGTGTGTGTGTGTGTGTGTGTGTGTGTGTGTGTGTGTGTGTGTGTCTGTCTCTGTCTGTCTCTCTGTGTGTGTGTCCATGTCCGTCCCTGTTTTGCAGATGCCTGTGCATGTAATGGGTCTTACCAGCAGCCAGACGCCGTTCTCCTTCGGCAACGCCCTGCCCGGGCTCACCTTCCACTGGACCGTCACCAAGAGGGACATTCTGGACGTGCACACGCGCCACTCAGAGGTGAGGGTCCCTCGGGGGGGAGAGCGTTTATTTGCTCACGGTCTCCTCAACGTGCTTCGAACAAGGCATGCAGTTCAACCTTCAAAGGTCACTGAAGGTCACCTGTCCCTCTCTGCCTTCACCGTCGCCCCCTGCAGGCCAACATCCGGCTGTCTGCCGAGCACAACTTTGCTATGAACGTGGTGGGGCGGAGCAAGGGCCGCACGGGCCTGAGGGTGGTGGTGAAGGCCGTGGCCCCCGAGGCCGGCCACCTGGAGGGCAACGCCCTGGAGCTGTCCGATGAGATCCAAATCCAGGTACTCCCCACCACACCCAACAGGGGGCGCTCCATGTTTAAACTGCATGAAATGGAAGGAAAGTTTACCGAAGTGTTAGATAAGCGTTAAAAAGTTCTGTATACATAAAACAAAAAAAAAAACAATGCATAAAATAGCCAAGCTTTACGTGACCTCGAAATAAGGTTGTCTCTTGGCAAATTGTATTGGTCTGACTTGTAAGAAGTGCTGCACTGCCTTGACCTCCAGTAATTGTTTGGCACTGGTTTCTGTTTGTTTTAAGGTTTATGAGAAATTGCAACTCCTGAACCCTGAAGTGCAGGCAGAAGAGATTCTCATGTCCCCAAACTCTTTCCTAAAACTTCAAACCAATCGGTAAATTCAGCAGCAGCCGAGGCCGAAGGCTGTGAGCTCTTCTGTTCTGGGACGGGGAGATAAACTTATTATGAATTTTATGGCTTTCACTACTGTATAGTTCATACAGCCACCAATCCATATAAAACCTGACACGAACTACAAAGTGTTCATTTAGACGGCTGTACTTTACTGATCCTCAAGGGCAACACTGGTGGTTTTAAACTAGCACAAAGAGCACACACAATAAACCCACTCCAGAATTACACACGGGCAGAGTGACTTAAAGTGGCTGAAATGACAGACAGCGCCATGAATTAAGTGACCGAGAACAACCAAATCCACAGAGTGTTTCATAATCACCTTAGGAGTGGTGCATGATGGGAGAACTTCCTGCATTTTATACTCCTCTGCTCGATGTTCAGGGATGGGCTCGGTGCTTTGCTGTATCGAGTGCTAAACTGCCCGGACAAAGCGGTGCTCATCCAGGTAGACGATAAAGGACACGTGTCTTCCGGCTCTCTGACGGGCACCGCCTCCTTACAGATCACCTCCCAGGAGTCGTTTGGGGTCAACCAAACCATCATCCTTGCAGTGAAGGCAAGCCCTCCTCTTCCTCCTTATGCTCCAGGACCGCATCACCTGCAGCGTTTGTCAGTTTAAAAACCACAAATGATAATCAACAAACAAAATGCAATTTAATAGATCTGGAAGCATCGTTGCATCGTCTTTTTAGGTTGTTTAGGTGTGTTCCGTCAGCCTCGGTAATGTGCCATCTATGCAGGTGGTGACGGTGTCCTACCTGAGACTGAGCACGGGTCCAGTGCTGTCCACAGCAAGCAGGGAGACCCTGGCAGCTGTCCCGCTGGGAGCCGTCCTCACCTTCACCGCCCACGTCCACGACAGCAGCGGCGAGGCGCTACACAGCCACAACTCTCAGCTCGCCTTCTCCACAAACAGGTCCTCCTCCACCCGCCCGCCCTGCCCCAGGGGTGCTCGTCTTTGGGCTGTAGTCGTCCGTGCACTGTGATCCAGTCAGTGTTGCTAATGGCATGGAAATTTAGCGTGATGGAATAGTCAGATGTCTGTTTTGCTTTGTGGAGTTTTCATATTGTCATAAGAGTAGTGAACATGGACCCTTGTCTATGCTGGTGTAATGTGGTGAGAAGGCCATAACGCACAGCCCTGAAAGTCATTTTGACCTGAATAAATTAGGCGGGAAAGTGAAGAATGAGAACTTTGACATTACCACGCCCCCACCTCCAACGCTGTAAAGCCTCCTGGTGGCCGACTGGAGAAGTGCATGTTGTTAAAATGACGGATGCTGTGAACACCCCCCCACATCCATCCTCCATCTTTTTTGGTGCCTTCAGAGATGACCTGGTCCAGGTGGGGAAAGGCCCCAGTAACTCCACCCTGACGGTGCGCACGGTTAACGTGGGTTTGACCCTGCTGTCCGTGCGGGACGTGGAGCAGGCGGGCCTGGCTGATTACCTCGCCCTGCCTGTGCAACATGCCATCCACCCGGCGGAGGCCCACAGCCTGGTGGTCGGAGATGTCATCTGCTTCTCCGCCCAGCTGGCCAACCAGGATGGTGAGGGGCCTGCTGGCCGTGGCCACACTGCAGAAACACGAACGGTGCTGTCGGAATAAACAGCAGTCGATTCGTATAACCACGAGTTGCTTTACAAGACACCTCGGACACTTGCGTTTCTGCGTCTTCTGCAGGTGTTTCCGGTTCCTGGAGCTCTTCGTCCAGCGCAGTGCTTGAGCTCCACCCCAAAACAGGCGTGGCTGTGGCCAGAGAGAAGGGCGTGGCCACTGTGTATTACGAGATCCCTGGGCAGCTGCGCACCTACAGAGAGGTAAGACCTTACCCGTCCGTCTACGATCGGACCCCACGAGCCCCGGCGCTCCTGACCAGTGCTGTGGAGTAGATGGGAAACACACACACGTGTTCAGATGTGGGTTGTGAGAGCCCTGAACCCTACACACGTACAAACACACACACGTGTTCAGATGTGGGTTGTGAGAGCCCTGAACCCTACACACGTACAAACACACGTGTTCAGATGTGGGTTGTGAGAGCCCTGAACCCTACACACATACAAACACACACACGTGTTCAGATGTGGGTTGTGAGAGCCCTGAACCCTACACACGTACAAACACACACACGTGTTCAGATGTATGTTGTGAGAGCCCTGAACCCTACACACGTACAAACACACACACGTGTTCAGATGTAGGTTGTGAGAGCTCTGAACCCTACACACGTACAGGCTGCCTGATTAATGTGGCACCTGCATTAGTGGTGCACTGACACGGGCTTAACACGTGGGCCATTTCATACTGTTGCTAAAATACAATTACATTTCATGTTTGTAATGGAATATTATATTTATTCCACAATCATCAATCCTGTATTGTTGTTACTATAACTATAAGGGAGGAAAACGTTTTGACAAGAGTTTCTGAATTTAAATAACGTCTCTCTTGCAGGTTGTTGTCAACGGTGTCTCCAGGACAACCGTGACGGTTCCGTCCGGTGCGGTGAGAAGTGAGAGGGAGACGAAGGTTTTGCTGAGCACCAGAGACAAGGCACCGAACCTCATTGGTACGACACTCGTGAACATGCGGCCTGCTCCGGTCAACAGAGGAGTTGCCATGAATCTTCATACATGTAGAACTACTTTGAAATGATTGCACACGTACACCGTGCAGAACTGGATTGCCACATTCAGATTTCTATAACAGACGGAAGGACATTTTTTACGCATGTTCATATTTTAAATGTTTTATTTACTGATGCTCTACTATGTGTACCTGTTGTCACACAATTGAGTAAACACACCTCTCTGCCGTGTGTGTGTGTGTAGGAACCTGCTCGTCTGTACAGATGGAGAGTATCAACTCTCTCCACCCTGAAGCCTCCATCAGCTGTCATCTGCAGTTCACAAACGATGCAGTCGACTTCTCTGCTCACGACATCTACCAGATACAAACTGCTTTTGATGCTGCCACAGGTGAGCTAATGAACACAGATCTGTAAGTGCACTGATGTGTTTGATATGCTGTAGGTAACTGGGTGATATTATCAAGCGCTCACAAGTTTAAGAATGCTCCAGAACAGAAACCATGGAGACTTCATATCCCGTGCTGTGGGCTGACGATGTCTTTGATTGAGTCCTGATAGTAGGAGGGATAATTGTTGTCAGCGAGAACTTTTGTTCTCCCCAACAAATCATGGGATTAAACCGATGAACGGAGACCCTGTGAAGTCCTCTTACTGAGCCACGTTTAAAATGCAGAACTCAGGCTGATTAAAATCATGATTAGGTGCTTAATTTTCAGTTGGCAGTGCCATCAGTTGATTGATTTGAATAATGAAATAATTGCCTTTTTTTTCCCCGTAAACACGTTATTAATTCTGATTTTGCGATTGCTCCATGTCAATGACTCACTCGTGTCCGTTGTCTGCGTGTTGGTCTTGGTTTAACGTCCTGCAGGTTTCTACAGTTGTGTGTTGACCCTCCAGCCCATGACGGAGCAGCAGGTCAAGGTTCTGAGCGTGTCTGCCACCAGCGTGGTGGTGCGTGCCACCGTGGGTGCCGGCCCTTCCTCCGGCGAACAGGTCGGAGCCCAGCTGCCCGTCAACCCGGGTTTCTACGCCGACCAGACGGTCATCATCCTTAGCAGCCAGCACACTGCCGCTGACCTCACCGTGTATGGCTCCCCCGTGTCCCTGCAGCAGCTGGAGGTAACGCCCACACACCATGGCTTGGGCCGGTGTTAGAAATACACCACCTCTGAACAAACCCAGTGTTAGAAATACACCACCTCTGAACCGGCCAGTAGGAACCATATTGCATCAACAATATTGTCAATTCTGTATAGGAGAATAAAGGGGGGGGGGGGGGGTCTTCTACTGACCAGTCATTAACTGTAACTCTGAACAGTTCCAAATGGCCTGTACTGAACTGTCTGGAGAGTAATATACTGTATATATTAGTATAGAGAGTAATAAATTACTGAATATACCCTTCAGTATATTAGTTTTATATTTGTGTTTATCCTGAGCCTGATGTTCTTCAGGGCTTACACAGGTCACACAGCCTTTGCGGTCCCTCATCAGTGAAGGCTTCATTGCTGCTCCTTTTATCTCTTCTCCCATATATTTAGGTGAAATCGAGCTCGCCCGCCATCGTGGTGCAGGAGAAGGAGGCTTCCTACACTTATCCAAGCTTCGTTAAGTACTCCGTCCACCTGGCTGACCCGCGAGGAGTCACCTCAGCCAGCTTGTCCATATCGAGCTCCTCCAGTGGCCAGGTGCTCGACGTTCCCGTCACGGTGATGCATGGGCCAGAAATGGGTACCTCAGCCAAAGGTTCGTGTCCTTTCAGTGTGCATGATGTTCAAAGCAATATAACGGCAATAAAGTGTTTCTGTTGTTTCAGAATGTTGGTGAATGAATTAACCATATAAGTTATGGACTGTTTCACAGTGAGCTGGGAAAATATCTTAAATACTCCAGAAGTCTTTGGGGCAGCAATGGAGATTATTTACAATCATGTGTGATTAGTGATTTTCAAGCATTACTTGTACCTTTTAAATTGTCTGAGGCCTTAGAATGCTAGAAAATGCACAGCACTCGTTTAGAGAGACGGGCGCGGTATTGATTGGGAGCGGCTGATGGAGAATGTGCTGTGCCTTGCAGCGCCTGTCGTCGGAGGGGAAGGTGCCGGTATTTTCCAGCAGTTTGTGGACTCTTACCAAGTCATGTTCTTCACCCTCTTCGCTCTTCTGGCTGGAACAGCTGTTATTGTTATTGGTAAGTGTCGCTGTCTGTGAGTGATGCGGCTCTGTAAATGCTCTTGGAGTAGATTTCAGTGGCCAGTCTGGACCCACCATCTTGTGTGGGTGGTCTGGACCCACTGCTGGCCAGAGATTCTGGCGCTGATGGTCTTGTCTACCTTTGCAGTCTGCCATGCACTCTTCTCTCCCAGAGACCAGCCTGTTCACCCTGCCTTCATCCAGAGGACATCATCACCACCACCACCAGGTACTGCAGCCGTTACGTGACACAGTCCTCGAGGCCCCCATGACGCTTCCGTATTTTTTGCTCTTTACCCGAACGTATTGGGAACTTGGCTAGAGCAAAACCATGGAACTGGTAGGTGTGCCCAGAGAACTGGGTAGAGAAGAACTGCTCTACATTATTACAGAGGCATTGACCTTACAGCCCTCAAAGTCCTAGTGCTACAGATGATCCGTCCTGACTCCTCATCAAAGAATGAGGGATGGTCACCGAGACACTGAGACACACTGATACAATTAACTACCAGCCACCGAACTACCAATGAACTACCAGTGACTACAGAATTTTGCAGTGAAGGTCAAGGATGAACCGACTACTTTTGATGTGCTACAGGCTTTGGTTTTTCACACAGATATGATTGCAGGTTTTGTGAGCAGCTTGACCTTATTTGTCGTGAGTGCCGATAATCTCCTTTTGATAATCTCCTGCCTGTTTTCTGGTCTAGTCACACCGGCTGGGAGTCCCTTCAACCACACGATGGCATCAAACATGACGGGCAGCCCGAAACTACGCCTCTTCTCACCTGACTACTGCTCTCGTTGATGACGCACGCCAACTGGTGGCCATTGGCCCTTCAGAAGTGCCTTGAGTAGTCAAAAATAATTGCTTGCGTGTGTACAGTGCTTTTTGAATGAGTTGGTGTTTTGATTTGTTGTTGCACTGAAAACCCGAGCTCAGAGCTCTTGCAAAAAGTGTGTGTGTGTGTGTGTGTGTGTGTGTGTGTGTGTGTGTGTGTGTGTGTGTGTGTGTGTGTGTGTGCGCGTGTGTTTACACACTTATGTTGGTCTTGCTTTTCTGATATTTAGTTTGATTTCCTGTTTTAGTTTGAAGAGATCTTTTGTGAAGTTGTGATTATTTATCATAGTTCAGCTCTTTTCGCTCTATTTTATACAACACTGCTGTTGTGTTTATTTTAGTCTGTTCATTTGGATTAGATGTGAAACCCAGTACAGATCTTCCTCATGTGTGGCATTCTTGCTGGCATAAAACCACTTTGGTGCATGGCGTAATATATCGTGCTGAAGAGTGTCACTGATTACGTCTTAGCTACAGTGTTTGGAAACCGGCGTTTTGTTAATTCAGAAGTTTTTTTAGTCTGTGAAATACATTCTACTGTTTCTCTTGGTCATGAATGCCTTAATACAACTGTGTTGAGCCAGTATTGAGCAGCCTCTCACCATAACTGATGTGAAATAAACCAGTCCGATGAAGACTTGATGCGGGACACCTGCATTGTTTCACTGCGGTGTCTTCTCGGAGCACTGAGACTGACTTGTTCTTCTGTGATAATCACTTCCCACTGAGCCCAATATTACGTAGCAGTTCTAACGGAGATCCTGCTAACTATGTATTGACGTTAAGCATGTACTGAAACTGAACTCTGTGAATGATTTAACACAGTGCTTGAATTGTGAATAACTTTCATTTGGATTATGATCATTTCATGTTTTAGTGTGAACAGACTGGGTGCCAAAAGGTGTGGGGTTTTTATTCCCCGCCATTTGTTTTTTCTCCTGTGCGTGGCCCAAAAGACTGCGCCGTGACGCTGAAGAAATGTGCTTATTCAGAGCCGTTCTTCCCAAGAACTCTCCACTTGCGTACCAGTCATGGATCCTCATTTACATTACGGGTTTTCTGTTTGAGAATGTTTATCTATTTCCATTGTAACGGTTTGACATTACTGTATCTCAAGATTACAAGATGGTGGCCCCAAAAATGCATTGCATTTGCTTCTCTTTTTTGATATTTGCTTGCTCAGCCTTTATTAAATAAATGTAATTTTTTAAGATATTACTGAGTCTATGCTTTGTGTTTCTGGATTATTTAATAGGTTGTTTTGATTATACAGTACAGGGTAGTGGTTATGCAGGAATTACCAGGAAACCATGGTGGATGGTTTGGTAGGGTGTCCACTCTGGAGAACAACAGTGTCCTTCCTCAAAATGGTGAAAACGTACATTTGAAAGAATAACTGGTAAGACTGGACAGTTAAGTCCCTGGGAATGTGTCTCTGAAGCAGATCTCAGTTGAGTAGTGAACTACTGTAGTAAAAGATGTAGAGATGGTCAAACCTGCAGAGAAGAACCATTTCCATAGAAATACAATGTTTCTCAGAGGTCCTTAATCAGCTATGCAAACAAAGTGGTTTGAATGTGCTTATATGTTATGCATTGTGTGTGTGTGTGTGTGTGTGTGTGTGTGTATGTATGTATGTTATGAAGTCATTGTTTATTTTAATGAATGTCCTTTCTGGTATCATTATATAAAGAAAACTGTCATGACCTCATTTCCCAGCCAGCCTGGTTGTGGGGTTAAAGGTCACTCAAGTTCATTCAGCCAGAGTGAATAAGTGAAGAGTGACACTGCTGTGCTCCTTCAGTTTCAGACTTACAGGCTGAATTTTCAAACTGGAGGTTGACTGTACCTCCATGCCGACGGGCATTCCAGAAAGGGATTCTGAACAGCGGTGCTCCCTGATTGGTTGAGCCGAACGGGAAGCGTCCGTGGTGTTCCAAGGCTTTTTGGCACACTGCAGGCTACTGCAGTACTATGGCTAGTGGCCATCGGGGGGGGGGGGGCAGGGAGGAGAGCAACGATTAACACCTGAGCCAGCCCTGGCATCAGAGGGGCCCCAACCCTGAGCCAACCCTGGCATCAGAGGACCTAGTAATGGCACTGTGCCACCGTTTGTCACTGTGCCAGCAATAGACTCAGAGCTCCACGGTTCTTCAGCCTCAGAGATGAACTACACTAGTTCACCAGTTCTGAGTGGCTCTCGCAAAAGACGAATGCACCGGAGGACCAGAGGAGGAGAACAAACGGATCGCTGCACTTTAATGCTCCCTTGCACTATCGACCGAAGAGCCGTGGAATTTGTAGTGTGGAACATGTTCAAAAGACGGTGCCCTCTGCTCAGACGTCTTCCTTTCTCTTTGAAGATGCAATAGCCAATAGAAAATGATGTCATCTGCTGTACTTCTTTTTAGAATAATGAAATATTGGACTTTAAACACTGGTGTTTGATCTGATGGTGCATAATATATATTTGTAAATGCTTTATACCAATGCTCCTCAACCTGGTCCTTGAGGCCCACCAGATGGTTCTACATTTTTGCTCTAACCTGATTGTTGGGAATTTGGACAGAGCAAAGCTATAGAACTGTCAGGTGAACCCCACGTAGCCAAAAGTATGTGCACACCTGACCATCATACCTGTATGTCCTTGTTGGACATCTCTTTCCAAGTTCAGTGGTAATAAAATGAAGAAGACCCCTCCCTTATGCTGATGTCATAGCCTTCATTCTTCTCCGTAGCTTTACTACAAGGTTTCAGAGGTGATACGGGAGTAATTTGTGCCCTTTCAATCAAACAAGCATTTGTGAGGTCAGTCACCTGATGTGGGTTTCAATTGATCTGTTGTTCAATGAGGCAGAGGTCAGACATGCTGCTCCACACCAAACCCATCAAATGATGTCTTTATTGACCTTGTACAGTCATGCTGGAACAGGACAGGGCCTTTCCTAAACTGTTGCTTTGAAGCATGCAATTCTCCAAAAATGTATTTGCTGTAGCATTAGCATTAGTCTTCAATGGAACTAAAGGGCCCAAACGCTGATGGAACTGCCCCAGACTGTTATCCCTCCAATGATATTCACTGCTGTTGCTCAGCGTTCTCCTGGCATCTGCCAAACCCAGACTTGTCTGTCGACCTGCCAGACAGTGATGTGATGAGACGTTGTGATTCATCGCTCCTGAGAATACGTTTCCACTGGTGTGCTTCACACCATTGTGCACTGTGATCATAGTCTTGTGTGCAGACGTTCCGCCATGGAAACCCATTTAATGAAGCTGGTGGTGTGCGGTTCTTGTGCTGACGTTGCTTTCAGAGGGAGCTGGACGGTGCGTAATGAGTTATGCGTTGTAGGGGAGGTGATTTTTACACCAACACTGCAGCCCTGCTCGGAGTTGGCGCGGTCTCCTGCTTCGTGGCTGACATGCTGCTACCCCACGGCTCTTCCGTGCCACTGTAGCAGATCTAACTGAGCACAACTTTCAAGAACTGATTTTTTAAAAGTAACTGAGCTCGACAGTATGATACTATTACCAGTGTTTGCTCATCGATTTGGCCGAAACACCCGAGGTGATTAATGAAGAGGCATGTGCACATACTTTTTAGCCATAAAGGGAATCTCGTCCAGTCGCAGAGAGGATGTAAGATGGGGCAACAGAGTTGCTATGGTGAATGCTCATTATAGGCTCTGTTTGAAAAATCACCAGCAGAGGGCAGTATGTTGTTTATCTCGATCAAAGCCAGATAATTCAAGACAAATACGTCTTATAAATAAAATGAAAAGGATTGCCGAAAAACTTGAACTTCCTATTTGTTCTTTTTAAACTGACGGCGACTAAATATTGTACGTATCGACAGACTTCCAGTGTGGTGCCCTGCAAAGCCCCAGTCAGTCTCGGGACCTGTGCTGCATAAAGTCACGGGGGGTCAAGACGGCATGCGTTAACACCTTGGAGGAAAGGCAGGTGTCGTTTAACACAGTGTTTTTTGTTATCATGGTTATTCAGCCATTTGTTTACTTACATTTTGTCGAATAATAATTAAATACGAAATCGGGACGTGTCGATAAACAGCACAATTAACTACGGAAAACGTGTTAAAATAAATTGTGGCGTCGCTGGAACACGAAACGCCCCTCGCGCACCAGTTCATTCGTTTCACTATTTTTGACGTGCTCGCGCGCGCGTGCCCGCGGGCTTTAGTAACGCTGTACTGTATCTGTGCCGAACTGCGTCTGGATCACGAAGGTCCGCCGCCTCTCATGCCCCCTTTAAAGGGTTAAACGTCCTTCCTGTCACAGTTCTGGAACTGGAGGTTAGTTATTGTGGTGCAGTGGAGGAACGAACGAACGAGCGAGGAGAAAACTTCAACCTCACTCCTGCGGTCCACCTTGAACCGTAACGATGGACGTATTCAGGGATGCGTCGTGCTGGAGTCCGATGGCGCTTCGTTTAGTTTCAGAAACCGGAGGAGATTTCGGGACACGCCACGCCTGAACCAGAACGCGATGGAGAGTCCGAGCGAGAACCCAAGCAAGGCTGCGGAGTATCTGAACGAGCTCAACAGGATCATAGAGACGCAGCAAGTGTTGCTGGAGAAGCAGAAGGTTCGGATCGAGGAGCTGGAGCAGCAAGTTGCGGATCTGCACGGCGAGAACGCGTTTCTGAAAGACCAGTACCGACGACACATGCGGACCTGCACACCGGACCAGAACAACCACGCACTCGCCGCCCTCGCAGCCATTCAGGAGAACATCTTTCACACAAAGTAAGAATGCACCTGTCACTGAAGCAGTGTGGGAGAGTAATGATACTGTAGTAATGATACTTTTGTTGATCAGCTCCTGGATGCATGCGTGGCTATGCAGGTGAAGTATGGACTCATCCGGAGAAGGAGCTTCAAGTACTTTAATTACACTCTGTTTAACTAGTGAACCCGACAGCTGATAGTAAAGGTGTGATTTAATGGGACTGTAGTACTCAAGTACTGTAGTACTTAAGCCTTTCCCCCAAGCTTGAGTTTGGCTTTTGCTACAAATAGTTCATGTTGTAACTATTTGATGCATATAGGACATTTCTAACTGTACCGTAGACTCGCCGAACCTGACCGCCGACGGACACGTTTGCTGCTGATTTCTGAATAACCTGTTCAGACCCAAATCCTTCCACCACATACTGCATAAAATAGTTCATTTTAGTCGCTTTTTATTAAATTAATCACACATTGTATCTTCGTGGTGGTAATTTTTTATCTGTTACGTTTCTGCGCATCGGGCTACAAAATGGGAGAATATCCCGGGCGGTGTAAAGCCGCACGCGCCCGAACCCGGCCCGGTTAATGCGTTCTGCGTCTCCCTTCTCACATTATAACGCTTTCGGTGACGCCTTCGAGCGGTCGTCCGACACCACGAATAAAGGAATAACTAAGCAAGAACTTCGCGGTTCTGGACGAGAAGGACAAGTCCGCCCATTCTTTAAGTACCTAAGCAGGACCAGCGTGTATGCTGCTTTATATTCATCCGGACCGTAATTAAAATAGAAATATTAGTGGTTTCAGTCCACCGCGAGGATGGGGTGTTCCACACGAACCTGATCCGGTTTGATGACTGAGAAGGTAAAACAGGTTTTCCTTATTAGCCAATTATGAATGATGAAAAATGGGAAGTCTTGCCTCAGTTACTTGTCTGATAAATGACTTTCAGGATAAATTAATTTATCATTTTTATTTAGAGGGACACGTTTTCTACCTGTTGAGTACCGCGGAGTCATTTTAAATCGTGTTTGTGGCTGGATTTGTAGGCTGTCCGGAAAGAAATGGCAAAACTTTGTACTTTTGCAAGAGTTGACTTGGGCCACAGGCAGTCAGCTGTTTCAGCTGTGGCCAAACGCAAATACACATCACCCTGGACTAACCTCTGGTTTAGTGGCCTTGTCAAGCTAAACGATGAAAGTAGTGTCCTCTCGCGTGGTTATAAAGTTGGTTAGAAATTAGTCACCTGGTTGATTTCCTTTTAATTTAACACTTCATTAGCTAGATGTCTAGAATGATGTTTATAATTGTGGGATACGATAGAATAAACAATTTAAACAATAAAGCATGCAGACTTGGTGTGTGTGGGTGTGTGTGTAAACTATATATGTAAACTGCTTATGAGTTTGACCTTATTTACCTTATGGTATGTAGACCATGACCTTCATGACAGCAGGGACACGTGTGTGTCTGTGTGTGTGTGTGTATATTGTACGCTGGCTGTGGTGAAGCCTTTTCTGCTATCGTCCCCTCTGGGACAGAGAGCAGCTGTATCTGCAGCGGCTCAATTAGTATTCAGGCCATAGACAAATAGCTGTAAACACTATCTTAAATCTCTGACCCGCACTCTGGCACAAGCCTGCACGCTGACCGCTTGCTTCTTTTACATCTCTGCGCCTCCTCTCCACGGCGACGGGGCAGGAGGGGTCAGAAACGACTGATGCAATGCAGGGTTTGAGAATCCATAGTAAGTTTAGTCAGTGTGTTTATGAAATGCATTTTTGGCTGGACCGATTGTGCTGCGTTCATCACGCTGCAGGGTAGATGTGTATGGACACCAGGGGGGCTTTTGTCCTGCTGGATTATTTGATGTCAGGCACGATTATTACGCATGTGCCTTTCTCCATCATCCTGTTCAAACTGCGTTGTTTTAATGGTCTTCATGGTGATGAGAGTGGTGCAGCTTCCTCTTTTCAACTGCACGCAGCCTTCAGAGGGCGCTTGGCCAAGGCTGGAGAAGGACTCAAGGTTCTGGGTATGAGGAGCACCCTGGTGCCAAGATATATGCAGAGGAAAATATCATTCACTCAAAGCCACCAAGAAGCACTGCTTGCCCCTAGTTGTTTTATTAAGGTTTGAAATGTACGGCTGGGGGAGACCACTGCAAGTTGATTAAGTTTTGCATTAAAGGAATTAGGTTTTTGAGCAAAATTAACATTTTTATTTTATGTCTCACAAGCTACCAGCTTTCCTCCCAAATTCCAAAAAAAAATATATTGTATTTGAGAATCTTTATTTGTAGGAAATGATGGCTAGTCGAAACAACAAATAATGCAGTGTGTTCAATTCTCCAAAAAAGTGAGGAAAACGCATTCATTTTCAAACAAAGCAATATGATTTTTGCAATATGATCATATGAAGAGTCCAGAAATCCCCAATTTCAATCACAGCCTTCATGCATCTTGGCATCTCCACCAATCTTTTCACATAACTCATTAAATACAATTTGCTGCAGTTGGTCATCTAATCAGTACCACATTAAGTAGAAGGAGATGTGTCCGTATTGGAGCACTGCAGACCCTGGGCCGGAACGGTTGCCAAACATGACCGATGTGTTTTGTGGCATGGAGAGGTGGTGTTGAGGCACGGTCTTCTGTCCTCCAACGTTGTAGATGATGACATATTTGGAGTCTTAAGACATACAGCTCAGTTGTGAAATTGTGCTAAACTGTTTGTTAATACCTGGATGGGAGGTTTTGTTGAATACATATTCTCACATGTAGTGGGAATACATGTGAGAATTCAGGTTTTTAATTACTTCTTCTACTGAAGTAATGGAACATGTTTTAGTTTCTTTTAGCATGTACTTTTGGCAGGCACAACACTATATTGTAGGTAAGGCTCCTTCATTTAAAGACTGAACTACTGAATGTCTGAACTGGTGTGCACACTGACTGCATTGAGAAACCTGGCTTTGTTTAGTTCCCATGGTGCCTGACATCTAACTGGCATTGTACTGTAATTCCTTGGTAGCAAAACATAATCGTGGAAGTTATTTGGATATTGTGTCCAAAATAGCTTAGTCATCCGGTAGGAATGTGTTTTGGGTTCCATGATGATGAGATAAAACATTGCTGCCTGCATCTGCTTCAACGATCTGTGTCTTGCTTCCAGAATGAATTTTCTCAGTTTTCTGTACTGCGTAAAGGATTGTTTGAGACTAATTTGATAGTTTTTCAATTATTAAGGTCATCAACGTCCTGCTGTCTCCATGATGTATATTGTCGATTGTTAAGTTTTCTCTCTAGGTGGTTCTTGAAATGCAAACTATGGTTGTGAGGATGTCTTGGCTATTCTGGAAATCTCCAAACCCAGTTGCTGATTGGATGTTGGAGGAGCTTTTAATTTCAAACAGGCTGTAGCTTCTCCACAAGTTCTTCGGAGGAGTTTAGAGGGAACTAAATGCTCATGTTTGATGACAATGAGCAAAACGCGAACATGCGATTGCGAACATTCTACCCTAAAACTGCACCTTTTGATGAGGTAAAGCTACTCTGGGGTCATCCACAGGGTCATGTACAGTTATGCATTCTATCCTGATAGGATTTTAGCCATGTAAAGGTTCACTATGTAGTCAAATGCGTCAGAGTTAGTCAGATTAAAATCTGATTGCTATTTGAATAATGATGTAGGCTTTGAAACTCGAAATTTTGTGTGGTGATTTTTCCAAAGTCCCACTATGAATATGACGAAGATCAGAAATTGCACTGAAATTTAATTAAATGTTTGCAGAATTTCAGCAGTTGGGCAATGCCTGTAAAAATTGTTTGACACATGGAAGAAACATCTTCAAGAAAAAGATTAAGACATTTGAGGCATGATGGATACCATCATAGATTTAATGGTCCACTGACCACAGACTCGGGCCTTTGTGCTGTTCATGCTGGCCCATTGACCTTGGGCCATATGAAAGCTGGTGGACTGATCCGAACAAAAAAAATCCACCAACAAGGACCAAGGATTCTGAAGGAAAGAGCTCTGATTGGAGGAAAAGGCTCAGTGCTGTTACCTTGGCAAAAGGAGGATGGCTGATCTAGTACAAGCTGGGATGCAAGAAACCCCCAAAACAAACAACACACTGGCATCAGTGGACTTACATGCCTACTTATGATCTAGGCAGAAGGTAGCACTATTGTATATACACTTGAACCATCATTGAACCATAGTGTATGCGAGTACTCCGTCCTGATTGGGTGGTGTGAATTAAATGCACATGCATATAATGAACAGTTTGATGCAGTGAAGCTTAACTGTTCTAAATTCTGTATCCATACACTGAACCGTGACACTTTGCCTCAGGCACTTCTAAGCATCTGCAGCTGTGCATTACAACTGTAGGAGCATCTTGTGAATTAACCCTTACTTGACATGTGCACACACAGACTACTCAAAGGGCTGTGTATGTGTGTTACATTTTGTAATGATTCTAAAGAAACAGTCATGCATGACTTGAGTCTGTTGTATTTAAAGTAAGAGATATGATGCGCTTGCGTGAGAACATTGTGAGAGTTCTTGCATATTTCCAAGGGCTAGAAGGTCCATTTTAATGATGGTCCTAACATCCGGCCTAATGGCCTAACTGGCCTAATGGCCTACGTTTCTCACAGTTAGGAAAGAGTTTTGAAGTTTTTCTTGCTTTTGTTATTGTTCCAGATGAAGACCTGGATCTTTTAAATAAAATAAATAAATGCCTTGACTTCTACTAAAATACATTCATGTATTTTTTTAGCACAATTGTCTGTTCTGTTACAGAGCGTAGGTTTTAGCTCTCGTACAGCACCCATCAGAATGACTGTGTCAAATGTGCCTTGTGAAGCATCAGCGGTCCACATGGGCCATGCCCAGTCATTGTGGATGAAAGGTTACTTGAGGTCAGGTACAAGGTGGTTCCCATGCTGAATCTGCCAGCTCATTTGGGGATTGCATTTGTCTGTGTATTTAATCTTAACCTGCCATTGAGACAGTATTGCATTTAACAACATTTGGTTTTTAATAAATATCACGTGAGTGTGTGAGTGTGTGTGTGTGTGTGTGTACTCCACCTGAAATATACAGTTGGTATATAAGTTCAGGTTGTAGTAGATCTATAAATCACTGGTTCTTAAAGTAATGTGTTTTTATACAGCATCCTGTCATATATCTGAAGTCTTGACAGAATCTCCCCTCCATTGTTGGTCCCATTCATGTCTTTGTTCAATTTGAGGTACTCTTCAATTTTCAGACTGAGTATTTTGATTCGGGTCTTTTCAAATCGGTCCTTTGTTGTCTCCATTAGAGAAAGAACCAGAATAATCAACAATTTTCCTGCTCATTTCAACATCTTAAAGCACCAGAGGGAGCATAACTACTAACCATCTGTTTATTTATTTATCAAAGCTCCTAGACGCTGCTTCTCTACATTTCTATAATGGAGAAAATATAAATATTTACATTTCCTGGGATAAATTATAACCTAAAAGAAGATGGATAGAGAGTCTTTGTGCTGTAGCTTTGGCTCGTGCTGTGTTCCTATGAATATCTTCCTTTAACTTTCTGTTTCAGAATCACACAACACAGGATATGTGATGTACTGTAGGATCTATTTTTTTGTTTCTTTTTTCTATCAGTGCATCGTATCAAGCTTGCAGAGATAATTATTGATATTCAGCTCCCACAAATTGGCATCCTGTGGATCGTTAAAGGAAAACGACTACTTGTAACCAAAATATTAATGTTGCGATAACTTTGAGGCTTACTTTGAAGCACTACTTATGCTACTGAGATTCTCATGCTAGCTGTATTCACTTAGCTTTCATTATTAGCTATAAGAGCATTTTTATTTGAGATAAAAAGTGGAGTATATCAATTTTGTTATGGAAGACAGTATAATTATAATATTCAAATGCCACATTTGTAAAACCATAATCCTTAGCTTCCATGTCTCCAGTTGTCTTGTTGTGCTTTCTAATGCAGAAAGAAAGACTGATGTGTGCTTATATGCACTGAGTCAGCAGTACTGACTCTGTAGCAGAGCCTCCTAAGAGATCTGTAGTGAGATGAGTGCACTCTCAGACTATGCTGACCGTGAAAGGCGTCTAGCAGGAGCACATGGTGGAGGACAGAGAGGAGCAGTCAGTCTCGCCGGCCTCCCCAGACCAAGGAGGTGCTGGTCAAACAGCAGACTCGCATTCCAGGAAGGTGTGTGTGTGTGTGTGTGTGTGTGTGTGTGTGTGTGTGTGTGTGTGTGTGTGTGTGTGTGTGTGTGTGTGTGTGTGTGTATACACGTGTGTGTGTGTGTGTGTGTGTGTATACATGTGCGTGCGTGCATAACTGGAGGCATTTTTTCCATTTCTGTGAATTACTGTGCAACCCTCCAGATGCGATGTGCAATGATCTTTCTGAGGGGTACCGACGTTTCCATGGCAAACCAAAAAGGCTAATTCATGAAGTATCCACAGCTGCACTGGAACATGGCTAAATACTGGCTGGGGGAGTTAAAGATGAGCTTTCTCACGCCAGAAAGCCATTGACATGATTCCCCTTCCTGCCCGTGTGGACCCAGCTGCATACTAAACAGACTCCTTTAAACGTAAAGCAGTACAAGATAAATATATTTCATTAGTTGTGCTGGAGGAGCTGTGTGTACGGAACTGACTTCTCCTGAGCATCTTTATAAATATGTGCGTTCACGCACTCGCACTCTATAACGTAGATATAGATAACAAGCCAAGGGCCTTTTGGCATGTGCTGTAGCACAGCTATTAAAAGGAATCATTTTGAGAATAGAGATGGAAACCCAGACAGAGTCCCTTCAATTCTGGTGTGTATAAACAGCATCTGGCTTTGAGATTGATTTAATTAAATACACTTCAACACACGATTGTTTATTGAAACCCTGCTAAATCCTACTTATGCTAGAGGCGTGTTGTTATTGTTTATGGCACATGTGTTCGCAGCGCAGGAGCTGAATAGAGGGTGGTGGTGTTTTTATGCTGTATGGTGTTATGCTACCCATTTAACTGCTTGCTGTTGGGTTTCAGGCAGGTGGGAGAATCATTTCTCATTAGCAAAAGCAGTACATGCGTTTTTATCAGCTGTGCACTGAGAATTTGGAAGCTTTGAAAAAGCCTGATACATTTTTGAGAGTATGTTCCTCTCTGCATTGGCATTGGTCATAGTTCTTATACACACCTCCCACTATCACTAGAATATGGATTTCTATGTATGAACAAACAGGGTGCTGTCCATGGTTCTGAAAATAGAGCTTTAGGTTAGAGCAATGTAGTGACCCAAGGTAAAGACTGTCTGTGTGGGCTTTGTTTATGAACAGGCAGGTCTGAGTGGCATCTCAAGACACTTGACACTTGTAACACTTTTATTTTGTTCATTTATTTGTTGAAAAGCAGACCTCAGGGTCATGATGAGGTTGGATCATCCAAAACAGGATGACTGTATTGACATTATTCTGTTAATCCTCCAATCATAGATCAGGTCATTTGTGGAGAATGAACTGTGTAGAATGTTTATCAGCAACTCTCTGATGGACAGTACTGCTGAGCTAGACAACTTGATGGACTAGAAGATCATGTGGGGATTTGTAGGCAGTGTTGTTGAATAAAACCTTTTTAGCGTACATTTTTATTCAACAAAATAGATAAAGTATAATGGCTTAATAAATCCATGTGTATAACAAAAGCATGTGGAACGCCAGGTTAAAATGTAACATTTGAGCTGATCTGTCATGCCTTATCCATGACGTCCTTAAATATCCATGATCCAAATCCATGTGATGCATACGGACATTTGTGTCCTTCTAGGTCTGGGGTTCCCGACCTGAATGAGTGCTGCTATTAACACTGCTCAAGCTGATCAGTTTATACACCCCACACAGTTTGGTGGGTAAAACCCCAACCTGAGGATGTAAGCAAGTTCATGTGCTTTCATAATCTTCCTTCAAAACGCGACTGTCACATGTCTGACAGAGTTTGAGCAGTCAGACATGTATAATGTCAGTGGCTGTCAAGGCATTCCTTTGTCCACATTGCAAGCCTGAGCTGTTTGCTTCCCAAACATACAACAAATGCATCACGCATACGCGGTCACTCACGCTCTCCCCGTCTCAAACACACACACACACACACACACACACACACACACACACATCCTTGCTGACCTCTGGAGTCAACCCTATCGATCGACCTCTTTTGAGAAGTGCTGAAGCGGCTCCTTTTAATGCCAGTCTCATTCAGCACGCGGCTCCTTTTCCAGCTCCATCGGATCACGGCCGCCTGATGCATTTGTGTTTAATGCCAAGATGTGCCATTTTCAGATTTACAGGATTCATTCCTACACTCATGCTCTTATGTAGAATTAGCATTCTTTTTTTTATCATTCTCTTTTTATTTAGAAAGACACATTTCCATCATATACATTACAGTTTTCCACAGGAAAGTTTAGCACATTCATTCCTTTGCCTTTCTGGAATTTTCTGGAATTGGCGAACGTAAGTTGTTGAGCGGGGTGGGGGTTTGTCGCGATCGATCGCCAGTGGAGGGCGACATAGATATGGATCGGAGGTAAATAAATTAGATTTTTTTTTCTCGCCGTGTGAAATCGGAAGTGTGAGCGTGTGAAGACGGTCAAATGCGTGTGTCACACGCTCAATGCGTGAGACTTGAGAGCCCTGCTAGTGTGTTGGCTAATATTACTTTAGCTTCTTTTTGTACTACTTTTGTTGTGAGTTTGGTGAAATGTGTGTTCTAATACTGCTGAGTCTGGATTAGGGGTTTAGGATTAGAGTTGATATCTCTGTGAATAACACCTAGTTATGTACCCAGATAATTCCTGCTCATAAATGCTTCTGTGGATAGAAATTTTATATTAAGGAGTGTTGTAAACGCTGACTGATAACATACTAACTGCTGATAGATGAACCACATCTGTAATTGTGTTGCAATTTTTAAAATGCTCCTATAAGATATGGATACTTAAAAAGCCATCTTTAATGTAGATGCAATGTCAGCGTTTTAATTCATGCACACTTCACACACTAATCGAACTGTGGAAACTAGATCCACATTCATATCCACATTATTTATAGATCTGCTTTCCCTGCCTTCGCCATCAAACCTGGAATGTACTGTAAAAGCTACAGCTGCAACTTCTGTAATTAACATTATGGAGGTTTCATTCACCCAGAGGAAGTCCAATTAGGCTGACCTAGGATCCTTCATTAACTCGGCCATGATCTGAAATTCCACAACAGTCTTAGCATCAGAAGCTCGTTCTTTTACAGACCCAAAAACAAAGACGCGTTTGAGAAAGTCATACAAACACAACATTTGGCTCACAATGTTCGTTCATATGTTCTGATCTATTTTTTGCTGTGTTTGTTTTAGATCCGATTATGATGGCTCCAGGATCGTCAGGTATGTTATGTATTTGTTTTCCTTTTATATGGGCTGTGCATGTTTTCTCCCTGTTCTGCTTAAGGCACTTGGGCACTCTACCTGCTATCATCTTGCATTCTTTCTCTCTCTGTCTCTGTCTCTGTCTCTGTCTCTGTCTCTGTCTCTGTCTCTGTCTCTCTCTCTCTCTCTCTCTCTCTCTCTCTCTCTCTCTCTCACCAGAATAACTATACAGGGCTATTTACAACCTTTCAGATGTCAAATGCATGACCTTGGCCACAACACATTATAATACCACATTATATTTGCTGAAATTGGTATTATTTGCAAAAAAAAAAAAAAAAAAAAAGATGTTATAAATAATATAGCAAGTCATTGAACCTAGCACGGAAGACACTATAAATAATCTGCTTCCCTAAGGATCGCTTTGCTTTGATGCTGTATGCAGCATATGGTGAGGGGAAAATAGGCCTGTCATGACTGCACAGTTCTTTCATCCATGTACAGGGGCTGATGGGAAAGGACTAATCACACACTGTTTGAGATTTCAATCAGTTCTGGCACATTAAACATTTTAAATGAATAAAAATTTAACAAAAATCGTCATTGATTTTACTTCTACAATGCTTAATAGAAACTTAAAAAATGTAAACACAAGACTGTTGATTATAGTTTAGTTGTTGAGTTTAGTTGTTTAGTTTGGCATCTGAATACAAACAGCTCCAGTTTCCTGGTATTCACAACCTTTTTGTTACCATTCTATTCCGTGAGTAAGAAGATTCAGTTCTACAGAGGAATATGTGTTTTAAATGAATAAAGACATTACTTAGATCAGCCCGTTTGGACTCCTACAGTGGAACTGAATTCCCAAGGACAGACGAAATGAGTAAGTTTCCCTTGGCAACCCAGTCAAGGTGAACACTGTTGAAAAGAACATGATCAAGGGTCTGTCGTGTTAGAGAAACAGCACTTTATCATGTGCCTAGACACTGCCTGGGCAAGGGCAGGATCGCCCGCTGCAGATACCGATGTATGGGACTGGATGGCCTGGGAGGGCAAAGGTGACTGACCACAATATGGGTAGTATTATCGAAGTATATATTTAAATTATTGACGTGTATTTTGTTGTCTGTATTCACGTCAGATCAGTCTAAGATAATGGTAACTGATTTAACCCTCGTTTGGGAGAGGCCTGTGTTGACCTACATGTGTATGGATATGATGGAGAATGTGTACACCCACTAATTGTTTTGGTGGCCTCCCAAAGTGATGTGGGGCTGAACTGCATTTACTAAACTCTGTTTGGATGAATGTGTATGTGTGTTTGTATATATACTTTACAACAATATTTAGATCTTGCTTTGTCATTCTCCACCACCCATGGGAGTGAATCCCACTCTGACCTTGGAGTTTCTGTATTTCTGTATTCTATGTCTATATACAGTGCCAGCCACATGGTTATGGCATTTCATGTATGTTCTGCCTGCTAGCATCTTCCATCCTGCTGTTGCTAGTTAGCGAGGTGGTCTTGCGATCGTGGGTTCGATCCCCAGTTAGGTCATGACTGCAATGCTGTTGAGCAAGGCAATTAACCCCAACTGCTCCCCAGGTGCCAGGGCTAGGGCTGCCCACCGCTCTGGACGTGTGTGCATTCACTAGAGTTCACTTGTGTGTTCTCACTGCCCAGATGTGTTAAAAGTGGATGACAAATTCTGATCGATTGATTGATGTGTGTGTAAAATCACAAATAAGCAACTAATTAATTAATCATTGTAGTTAATATATATTTATATATTGTTTATATTGTGCAATCTCTGATGGAAATTTGATATTGCACCAAACTGTTCTCTGGAAACACAAGTGATTTTATCTACTGTTGTAATCATACTCTTATCAATATCATGTTTGATTTGAATTTAGGACCTTTCAAAGGTAGATATGTAAGAAAAACATGTCATATTCATAGAGTGCAAGTTAAACCTAAACTTTAAGTTTGGCTGGTCAATCTAACTCTGCATCTGTTTATCTAGGTTGCTGCCGTCTGTGTTGCAAGCAAATAGCATTTACATTTGCGGCATTTAGCAGACGCTCTTATCCAAAGCGACATACAAAAGTGCTTTGGAGACACTACTGTTAAGTAGAAACCTATGCCAATACAGTATGTATTTGCTAGGATTTAAAACTAGTCATTTTAAGCCTTTGCTCTGACTATATATTTCTACTATTAGCTATCCGTACATCTGGTAGGTAACATAACCTTATATGAGCAAGTAGCCCACTGTAACCCCAAGAAACATCTGGTTAATGTAGCAAGCTAGCCATTACAAACCATGTATTCTCCAGATAGTTTAATTCAGGCTCAATATTTAAACTTGACAAGAGAAGAAACTGTTGCCACTTATGATGAGAACGCATATTATGTATAACACAATGATGTGTTATACATAATACTTTAGGGCCTGGTGAGGCCTGGCGTGGCCTGTCCCCACCATAGGCTATCTTGCTGTGGATCAGTGCACAACATGATTAATAATTCAACGTAATATATATATATATATATATATATATATATATATATATATATATATATATATATATATATATATACATTTTCTACAAAAGTACTATTGTTGTGCCTTTTATTACATATATTCAAATCACCTTCCGTATAAGCCAATACGTCTCCCAGGATTTTTCGTTTGGTGAGCAAGGGGCTGGCCCATTAGCGCTCGTCTAACCAATTGAGCATTTGACATGCTGTACACATGTTCAGAACCCTTCCAGAATTGAGCTGTAGGGCAAAATCATGTTGGCCCAATGCTGAGAACACTCAATAAAAAGTAAAAGATTTTCAGGTCTACATCAACATGTTTAGTAAACATCATTATCGGTGTTGCTAAGCAGCTAGCCATAGCCTGTTAGCCACTACTAGCAAGAATTGCCAAGGAAATATTATGAATCGAGTTGACAGTTTAATAAAATGCTAAATTTAGTACCTTGCCATTAGAGCAAAAATTGGAGCTTAAACGTTTGGAACCACACCAGCCAGAGGATTTCACCATCTTTGTCTGGCAAGGGCGAAAACACGCTCTTTAAATTCAGAGTGGTTCAAGAGGGAAACATGGCTAACTGTGAGCGTAGCTTAAAACCAAGCTCTTGCATCCCTTCCCTGCTCTTTGGTGTGGACACTGCATGGACTAAAAAAAGGATTGAATCATGTGAAATGTCTTTTCGAATGACTAGCCAAACGCATAAGCAGTGCTCGAAAGGGTTGATATCGCTAATACTGCCGCTCACAGATGTGCTATTGAGCTCCACATTCAGCAAAGAGAAGAAAACATGCTTGTTCTTTGTGATAAAGTTTGTGTTTGGATTCATTTAGCAAGTAGGTTTATGTGTAGTTTCACCAAAAAGTTAGATACTGCGTAAAGTTTATATAATCACAGCTGAAATTGTGATTTTTGTATTGCTAAAACAACTTGACAATTGCAAGGGTATAATTTTTTAATGAATCATTATATATCAAGACTAATAATCCGGGTGGCTAATTTTAGCAGCTAGCTAGCAGACCATCAACACAACTATTAAGCAAGAAAAAGCTTACCATTCACCTCTGAAAAGCCACTTCTGAAAGCCCAAGATCTGTGATTGATCTTGGATCTAGCTCTGTCTCCCTATTTAAAGACATCTGAGATGATACAAAAACCTTGTACCAAATTCAACCTGACAGCTCTGACTTTTTGAATGAATATTTCATGCTTTGCAGAGTAACTCGGAGCAGCAGAAGAACTGCCACTTATAATCTACAATCCTCTGCCTAATCTACAATATCCAAGTTACGGTGGGACCAAAACCATGACCTCTGATCCTATTTATCTATGAGAACTCCTCTTAAAAAGGTTCACCAGGTAGGACGTGCTCAAAAACCTCCTTCAGAGCTTTTTGGTAAAAACAAACAGCTTTGCTGCTGTTATGACCCTCTTCAAAGTGGAAACACCAGCCGTGTGTGGGAGGCCAAACAGGACAGAAGGTGCCAGAGTGTTTGAAGTCTGAGATAAAGGGATTCTCTGATGGAGGCTTGATTTGCATCTATAGTGGTGGCGAGTGTCCTTCCGCAGTGAGCCACGTACCCGGAGGACAGTACCCACGCCCCACTGAAGTATGTGCTCTATGCATCTGGATATGCTCTATGCTGGAAATCAAGCCTACACAAAGAGTTCTGCATTTGAAATTAGTGCAACATTTACATTAATCTGAGAACCCAAGATCTGTCAGTCTCTGAGCTGACTTTATTCTGCAACTGTTTACCTTTCCTGTTTGACTATTGCTCTGAAACTTCATTTCTGCTAAATGCAAATACACAGGTGTATAAACAAGTATGTCACCATCCCCAAACAAACACTAATATCATCAAACCTCAAATAAGACCAATCCCCAACTCACCCTCCCCAAATGAGACGCGTCAGAAGCAACATTTTGTAATGTCCTGACATTTTGAACTTCCTTTGGATACACCTGCCTCGTAAACTACCATTATTTGTCCGCTTCAACGCTCAAGTTGTTCCGAGTTGCGGAGGACGTCTTTGCATCACTGTTCCTGGTCTGCTTCTCCGCACAATTCAAGTCCACCTGTGTCCGCTTCTTTTAGGCGTCAGCTGTTTCTGGTTGCATTAGTCGGATGTCCGGAAATATGCCTGTACAGCAAGGAAACTCTTTATTGACTGGCTTCTCCTCTCACGTTAAGGCTGTATCTCATTACAGAGATCCAGCCGGGAACGCTCCCCGCCCTCCCTTCTTTCATTACAGAAATAAGTCATTTCTTTCATCTCTTTCATCTCGGTAAGTTAGTTAGGAAAAAAACGCGTCTCTCTCCGCTTCTTTTTAAACTAAGCTGATTGGCGCTTGGGGCCAGGCACTGGTGCACGGGGGTGTGGCCAGGCAGCATGGGACCAGTCAGGCTCCCCATTATCCTGCGTGTTGCTGCTTGTTTGCAGGCTCCCATAGTGCACTGCAAAAAAGAGCAAAGGGAGCCGTAAGTGCAGAGCTGTGGTTTGTGATTTTTGGTCATTATTGGTGTTGCTGGATTTTATATAATGTTTGAGTAATTTTGAAGACATTTTCCTATGCAGACAACTTCCTATAGCCTATAATGTTGCTGATATTTTCCTTTCCTGAAGATAATAGTAATACAAGAATGTTATTTATATAGCATTTTAGAAAACCAGTTTCACTTACTGAGTGATTTAAACAATTTGTTATTGGTGGTTAATTCTATGTAAATTCTCTTTAAGCTGGGGTGACTTGTACCTTGAGTTGAACTGAATTGCAACTTTCAAAATACCGTTATTAAAAATGACATTTGGGAATGTCACACCCAGCTTGACGGATGTCAAACAAGGGCACTGTTATGTGGATGAAATCATGGTAATTAAAGCTTAATCAAGACTTTCCTTTTTGAGAGCATTCTTGATTAACTTTTAATGGCTGCGATTTCCTCAACATGACCCTGCCTTTATTGGTCATCAAGCCTTGTAGAGATAAAAGCAATGCTGCAGATTGATCCCAGTCTCCTTGTGGTTCATAAGACAGTTTGGAGAATCTGATGGACATTCTCTGTGTGTGCTGTGCTGCGATGCAATGTGATGTGTACATGCACAAGTTTTTCAATGTCCTGTGTCCCACTATTGGACACAAGTAGCGTGTGTTGCCGTTTTCAGGTCAGACTGCTAATAACCAGAGCAGTTGGAACTTAGCCTGTGATGAATGTGTTATTCATGCAGAACCCAGGAGAGTTAGGAGCCGCACTGTAGTTCCAGAGTCAAACGGCTTCCAGGTGAGGAAGATGATAAACAGCGTGAGCACCGCTCGGCTCATCCGATGTGCTGGCAACGGAGTGTAAGATGATGAAGCATTTGGCACAGCACTGTGTTTTCATGCCTAATCCAGCCACTGGCATGGGTCAACCACAGATGACGGACACCTTCACACTGAACTAGACATTAACAAACCCTCCCTAATATCAAGTGAAGATAGCTGCCTTTCATATAATCCAGTGGACAATATCTACTCCAAGCTTAATAAAAATGTATTACCAGCAACACACTAATGATATCAGCACTTTCATGACCCAAATATTAATCCTATAGTCACCGATACAGTTCATTTGTTCGGTTTCATTGCAATCAGTCAGTTTATTCATGTTCATTATTGCCAACAACAAAATAAATGAAACTAATAGAACTTGACCGTGTTGGACCCTTTATTACAGCCAATCAAGTTGAAAGGAACTCCTGATTAACCACAATGTTGAAGTAGTAAAGCCCATTCACTGGCCAGAACCCACAGGTAATATGGTGGCTTTTTCATCTGTGCATTAGCCATTATCCGTTAGCCATGGATTTCACTCATGGGTTTCTGTCGGGAGGGAAAGTGCTCAGTTTAGCCCAGCTGCGAGTGCTGAACCTCAGCCTGAAATGGCAATTCGTCTCCTGCGGAAATCACCATGTGTGTATGTACGGCTGGGCGCCCTGCCCGTGCCCCAGGCCGCCACCCTGTGGCCTTCTTCCACCTTATTCTCTCCATCACCTCTCCTCCTCTCATCCTCTGCTCTTTTCACCTCCTCCCCGTTCATCTTGGCCCCGCGGACGCTGCCGTCTCTGAGGGTTTTTAAAGATACAGTTGGTGTAAGAGTCTTCCCTGAGCCTGCAGTACACATTAGACATCTTCACATTAGATTCCTGCTATAATTAGAGGGGGTAGTACACCAAGGTCCTTCACCCAGCCGTATCTCAACTGCCCTGCACGTTTGCTTGCTTTATTAAACCAGCACTGCCGTCTAATGTGTGTTGTATTTGTAATTGTTGTATTAGTTGCCTGCTGTACAGACAGTAGTTACCTTTAGATGTCCTGTAGTTGTAGACAGTGGTAGATGTCCTGACCTGTAGTAGTAGTAGATGTCCTGTAGTAAACACTGTTCCTTTATCTTTGTTTTCTTTCTGTAGGAGACATGCATCTCTTCCTCTGGAAGCCACAGGGAGCCCTGGCAGCTTTACGTCCCCCATGTGCAGACGATCCATCCCCTGCCGTCCGTGGAAATCCTTTGGGTACCGAACCCCTTCTGGTCCCTTCTAATTTGCTTTTGCACTGATTCAGTTACATTTCATTTGACACTTTTCTGCACAGCCGTCCTCAGTGTTGTGGACGTCGTTTTTCCCTCAGGTGTGACGGGTTGTGAGTGTGTGTTTGGCTAGTAGGCCCGCTTCACAAAAGCGGTGCCGAACATTTGATCCACTGAAAGTGCTGGCATAGCCAGACTCTGTCACTAGGTTCCTGTATTGATCATTTGATAGCACAGGCTGTCTTCTGGTCAACAGTAACCATCTCAGCTCTGAAGCACAGGCTGGTATGTTAAGTGATCATTGGCGGAGGTCATTTTTGGCCTATGTTCATTATATAGTGTTTATTCACTTTCCAACCCTGGTTAAATATTATCTGATGTAACATATTGCAGAATCACTGGTCTTGTGCTGAGCTATTTGTCCACATCAGCCCTTAGCTAACCGGAAGAGAAGGTGTGGACCTCTGGCCTTCACAGGAAGCTGTTTCACAGCCACAGGAAGTAGTTTCTGAGTTGGGCTATGGCCCAGTCCTGTATCAGCTTCCACTCAATAGTGCTGCTGTTTTCCCTGGTGGAGATGCACACCAGAGTGGAAGTTCGCTTTACACATGGTGCAGGCTGGTTGGAGCGAGACCCTCTCAGTCTCAGAGAATCTATTGTGAAACACTTCAGTGTTGTGCAGCCATTTTTGTCTGAAACCAGTTACATTTAAGCTGTCAAAAAAGGGAAGAATATTCTTACTGTGTCATATATACACTGGATTACAATAATACAGTAGATGTACACCAGTACACCAACAATGATTGGTGTGGTCATTTAACTTCATTTGTCATTTGTGTGGTCACCATGGTAAATAAATATGTAAGGGCAAATCAAAAAAGAGAAAATGGTACTGCAGGAAACCATCCCATAATACCACAGGAAATACTGCACCCAGTATTTAAGGTCTGGGACATGAGCGCAGAGGAAGCCTTCAGACTACGTGATTCTACACGCAGCCATGCCAATTTCTCTCCTTGAGCAGGTCCACCCCCAACCACAGGGAAATGTATCACACGATATCATCACCTGACCCATCTCAGTTAAACTCCAGCAAACTCCGTCTCTGACATGTTCTTCCTGTAATTTGATTCTTACTAGCTAGCAGTGAAAATTTGCTGATGCTAAGACCTAACCCTAACCCTAACCTTAACCCTAAGCCCTGGTTCCTTCTTTAAATCACGTGAACATTTTATCGCAACAGATCAAAGTTCCACCCACTGCTGGTAGACAGAAACTCCCACGTTTGCAAACCAGACACACTTGGCCTGTCTCACATGATCAATATAACAATTCCATGAATATCAATCCTATAGATTGTCTTTACACAAAGAATATTGGTTCATTAATTGCTTGCTTAATAATGCAGATTATGGCCTGCTTCTCATGTGTCAGCAAGAAATATCTTCTGAAACTGATCGATGGTAACAGACGTTTCTAAAATATCCTGTCCTTTCACCCACTCTGGAGATATTTCAGTGCCAGTTGTAATATATGACGGTAATAAAGGAGTGTTCCACATATTTGGTTGATCTGAAAAACTTTCAGCTTGTACTTTGTTTTCATAAACCACCAAAACATGAATGACTGAGCAATACACTTCATTATCATTAAAGAACACACGTATGTTTTATTGACAATGAAGCATTTTGTTGTACAACAAAAAAATGCCTCTGTTTGACAGTGTGTGGCTGTGTGTGGGTTGTCCGTCTTAAACGCTGGTTGCAGTATTTCCTGCGGTATTACAGGCTTGTTTCCTGCGGAACCATTTCCCCCGGTGTTGGGTTCCTCTTCTTTATTTAAGTGTACCTACGAGGATGTCTGCTTTGTGCTGTAGCTCTGGAGATGAGGCAGCAGGAGCCGTCCATCACTTGAATAGGTTCCACAAGGTGACGCTCAGAGTTGCTTTTGCTCCCGTAGATAATTGAAAAGTTGTAATCGCTGCAAACTGGTGGACACCGGTGTCCGCCGTGTCTGGGAGAGACCGGTGTCCGCCGTGTCTGGGAGAGACCGGTGTCCGCCGTGTCTGGGAGAGACCGGTGTCCGCCGTGTCTGGGAGAGACGTACCGCTTTATATTCATGAACAACAGAGGACACACAGCTTTCTGCTGCTAGTTGATGTCAATCTGAAGTAAATAATGAAATCCAGATAATAAACATTATTTTTACGACCAATTTGCACACCACGTCGAACGTTATGGACATCCACATCCTGTGAGAGCTGGCGGCGAGCCTCGGAGGCAGAGTGTGCCTGACCTGATGTGCTTTGGTAAACGTGGATGGTGTGTCTGCTGTTGGGCTAGTGGCTCTTCTGACTGGATGGAGTGAAGACGCTCGGGGATGCAGGAGAACTGTAATGACAACACTCACCCCCTGCACTCACACTGACATGACGGCAGGTTGCACGGGCACGTTCGGTCCCGCACTCTCCCACGGGACGTCGGTCAGGCCTGGTTTGCTGGCTCTAATAAACAGGAAGGAGAGTTGGGCATGGGTGGTGTAATGAGCAGGCACTGACAAAACAACTTTACTGCGCTGTTGATTATCGCTTATGAAGTGAGGTCGATTTTGAAATCGGCTTTTATTTTAGCAGTTTCCTGAAAAATTGGATGTGTGCGTGCATGTGTGTGCTCGCTCACATGTTCAGTTTAGTGCCTAAATGGTCCTTTGCCAAGCTGCCTGGGCTGGTCTCCTACAGCAGCCCTGGTTAAGACCTTGGACAGGATTGGACACAGGCAGATATACTGCTCTGAAGAGGGAGCAGATGTGTGTGTGTGGTCTTTCTTGTCTGCTCTGCACTGCGCTAAAGGGAAAAACCACTGAAGCCCATACTTTCATATTTTGTGAGATACCTTACATTTTCCCAAATGTCATTCCAGTTCATGGCAGTATGAATGACTGAAGGTCACTTTTCACATTGCCCTAATGAACATATGGAGCTTTCTTCAGTAGGCCAAGAGCAGATCAGAACCTCAGTCCTAATTCTCAATAACTCACCCCCCCCCCCCCCCCCCCCCCCCCACACACACACACACACACACACACACACACACACACCACACACCCCTCCTCCAGACCTGAGGAGGTTCCCATCAGCATATGAGGAGAGGGAGTGTTCGTCCTCAGGGGGCGAGGCACCTCCTCTGCTCCTGATTGCTGGGGGTTTTTCCCACCTCCCACTCCTAGAATGGACGCCCTCTGTGGTCGGAGAGGCAGCAGACGGTGCCACTGGCCAAACGGTGAGGAGTTCTGTACAGTCTGATTTAATGGGAGTTTTATAGTACGGTGGTTCCACGGAGCTGCAGATGGAGTTTGCCAATGACTCTTTAACATTTCGCTCTCAAAGAAGTGCCTCTCACCGTCTGACATTCAGACCCATTTGAGTTAGCTGCTTCACTTCTACACTCCATTGTACTCCGGCCACGAGGCACGGCCCGCACCACGCCATGGCCCGACAGGCCCGGGAGACCCGTGGTGCGCCGCCCTGCGGTTATAATCGGTCGTCTTCGTGCTGAGGTGGCGTCTTGCCCCTACCGTGCTCTTCCTCCTCTTCCTCTTCTGCTTCTGTGCCAGATGAGGCCAGAACCGAGGTGGGTTTGCAGGTCCGGACCTGGATTTCCTGCTGTGTTTGCAGCAGCCGTACGGTGGCGGTGCTGGGTGGGGCGGGTTGGGGCGGTGCGGTTCAGAAAAAAACTCCATGGGTTCATGTGTGCAGAGGGGGGAGTGGAGTTAAGAAGACTTTGGAAATAGAAGAGTTTACTGAGAGAGAGTGCAGTAGGGGCGTGTGTGGGCTCGCCTGGTCGCCCAATCAGACGTGTAGTAGAGCCACATGGCGGGGGGGAGAGTGTGGTATGAACCACTTCAGGGAAACGAGTCCACTTCAGTATTCGGGGACAACACTGTTAGAGGGCAGATTTAAAGGACACTAGAGTGATCCAGTAGCCATCTTGAACATTTCTGCTGCTCATCAGCCCTGATCAAGCGGACTAAGTGATGAACACGCCTTGTATAATCAGGACTTGGCAGTGCAGAACTTAATACAACACCTATTGGGCAGAGGGCTGAGAGACAGTGGGACAGGCCCGCTGCTCTTCCCCCAGAGCTGTGGCACTCACAAACCAGCATAGGCACACGCTTGGACCCGTCCGCACCAGTGCATATCTGAACATCTGCGCAACATTGTGTGTTCTTACACAATACCTCATTGTGTGTTCTTATCTTTCTGTAATAAATTGTAAATAATAGTTTTTGTACTTCCTAAACATTTAAGTGTATATGAATACATTCAAATCTTTATAAGCCCTTCATAATGGCTCCTTTTTATTTACAGTACCTTTTTCTGTTTATTTTATTCTTCTTTAATTGAAAGCCTTGCTTGTCTTGTTAGTAAACAGTCTGTGGACTTGTGTGGTCTGTTCTGGTGTGTCATACGTGGGTGTGTTCACCAGCACACAATCCTGGCAGGAGGTACTGGCCTGTTTTGCAGAAGCAGAGATGTGAATGATTAAAGTGTGGATGTATTTTGCAGCTGTTTCTTCCATGTAGCAGCTCTGGAGACGTCGTTCTTGTCATGGCCGTTGAACTGTAGGAGCTGTTGGGGTTACTGATGGCTCACGAAGACACTGTGTACTACGCCACTGTGGTGAGATCATTCATACTCGGGGGAGGAGGAACCATGTCTGCAGTCCAGACAGCTGGACGGGCCCAGACAGCTGGACGGGCCCAGACAGCTGGACGGGCCCAGACAGAAGGACAGGGAGGTGATGAAAGGGAGAAAGGGAAAGTGAAAGGAGAGAGATGGAGAGAAGGAGGAGGAGGGGTAGGGGGGGAGAGCGGGCGAGATGGAGGGAGAGAAGGGGAGATGGAGAGGGGGATAGAGAGAGAGAGGCACAGGGGAGGGGAGGGAGAAAGTGAATGAGACCTTGTGGTCCTGCTGCTGTGAAGGTCACATGGTCTTCTGTCACACTCCAGCGTGATATTGCAGTGTGAGTTTTGTTGTTGTTTAGAGGGGTCTTCACTGGTGCGTGTCTAATTGTCTCTGCTGCACTTTTCAGGTTTAGGCAGTGTCGTGACTTCTTTCGTAAGCTTGTATGAAATCTTTGCTAAGACCAGTTTTTTTTTTGGCTGTGGTAAATGTTTGATCTTTTACCATGAAACCGTTTCCATGAAATGTTTGAAACTTTTCACATATTCCTCACCCACAATTTATGTAAATTGGCACAAAGACACAGAACTGAGAATGGTGGCCATATTGGGTATTCTTCAGTGGATAGTTTAACATATACTGCCACCTGGTGGGCTCAAGAAGCTAGTGGCCAAGCTCAAAATCAACAGGAAAGATACAAATTGGGTAAGGACAAGTACTGGTTGTAAAGATAGATTTAGTGTAAACCCCATTGTTTTTCATTATGCTTTCAACCTTTTTAGTAATACAGATAACTGTGAATGATTGCAGTTTTTAACAAGGCATGCTGGACGTACACGTGTGTATAGTTACCTACTTTTACCCACAACACGTGTCCGCTCAGCTTTCCATAAACTGAGTTCATTTTTGTCACAGATTTCATGGGATATTTTCATATGAACCCATTCCATACCTTCAAGAGTAATTTAATACTTCACATCGGCAGAACTGGTGTGTTTTTAAACTAGTATTGAGAGAACGTTTGGACTTCTTACCATTAAGATGTGAAGGCGTTTTCCCCAACACACTGCTAGGGTTGCAACGGTATGAGATTTTCACGGTATGATAACCGTCTCAGAAAATACCGCGGTATCACGGTTATCACGGTATCACAGTTAGTTTGTATATTATTAAAATATACACCGACCCTTAAAGAAATTACAACAAGTTATTTTTGTTCAATTAACTATTTATTGTAGAAACCTGGAACTATTGTATACAAAATGTGTCCTTTAAAAAAATAAGCTGTACACATGTTTATATAAATACTGCAAAATTAGAGAAACCTAAATCATGGATTTCAGTACAATTATTTAAGTTTAAATTATTTAATATCTGATAAACTCAGCCTGGGTCAGTGTCTGATCAACAACTGTTGTAAACGTCCGTTGTACTGCCAAGTTAGAATATAACCAGATACTGCAGGAAGAGAGGATTTATTTCTGACATCATCACAATAGAGATGTCTATTTTAAGGTTTTCACACCGAGTCTGGTTTTAACATATCAAAAACAGGTACGTTAGAATTTGAACGCATGTAAATTAATAGCGTCTTTCACATCCAGTGAAAGCAAGGACCATAAAAAGCTAGGTTTATACTTTCACTAGTGACCGTAGCACGCGACTCCGCAGTTCTTTTGTCTTACGTTAACAAATACGAGCCTCTTTTAATTCCAGGACGAAACATGAGAGAACGTGAAGACGTTAAGATTGGGCGTTTTGGAAATAAACAACCATTAAATAATGTGATGAAAAAGCGAATTATTTCGAGTATATGTATAAATATTTAACTTAATTAAGTTTAAGGTGCTGGGAAATATTGAAACGGACCTTTAAAGTGACGTGACGTACAAGTGTTTTAATTCCACCTTTTAAACGTGTATGAATCCTGCAAACATGACTTTGTTCATTAGTTACAAAATTCGAGAGGTGCACGACCTCGCGAATCGACAGCGCGCGAGACCCTCGCGCACGGGCGGAGCCACCGCGATTACGTCATTTTCGCCACTGATTTTAGTTTAGCTTTTTTTTTGTTAAAAAATGTGTTAAGTCTGATGCACTTTCTGCCATTCTCACTGCTGTGTGCTGAGTAGCTGAACCGGAGCGTAGTTGCGCATGCGCGGGTCAGTTTCTCCGCTGGCTTGCTTTTTACCGGTAATAAGCAAACGCACACGGTATGATAACCGTGCATTTTAATACCGTGGTATACCGTGAAACCGGTTACCGCTGCAACCCTACACACTGCACATGGTTACTCCCGGCCCCTAGAGGATGGGGGGTGGGGTGAGAGGTGGGGTTGTAGTGGAGGTGGGGGCGGGTGGGGTGCTGGTGGTGGTAACCGCTGGGAATAAAACACTGTGCTTTGCACTTCTACGTGTGGGCTTGTCCTTGGGCTGAACAGCGCTACAGAAGCGCTTGTTTGGCCATGCTGGCTTTTTCACTAGTGCGAGCTTAAAAAACGGGAGTTCAACAGGTAGGTTCGGGAGTAGGATGGGTTTGAAGTGCAGAACCTGTGTTGTGTCTGTAATATGATATTTATATATATATATTATACAGTAACAATCTGAGAAAATAAGGATTTGCATTACTGACGCATCTTGGATGGATGGATGGATATATATATATATCAGTGGGGAACCGTCAGGGCCCTCTACGCCCTCTCAGAGGGCCTAAAATATTCTTAAAGCATTATATATATAATTATCCAATTTTATTTTATCTACTTACAGTTTGACATTCGACATCTAAACAATTACAAAAATATAAGCAAATAAAATATTCACCCGTGTCTATTCAATCTGTGTTGGAAGGTGAGGGGTTGAGTGGAAGCCTGTGAGCCTGTGTCTCCCCCTATCAGGACTGTGATGCCCGCTGTTCGTTTACAGAGGGCCTGGCAGTTATAATTCAGCGCAATACCAGTTTCAAATGACAGCAAAATTGACCAATCATATCTTCTCTCTTAGTGGGCGGGCTTAACTGTATGATAATTTCCGCCCGCTGTGGCGACGCTAGCGACGCTGTCGTTAGCACCATCGCTAGCTAGTTTCGATTAATCCCTTTGACGTCCTCGTGCGCGTTGTTTACATATTCCGCTTCCGAGAACCACGGAGCTGTGAACCTTATTTTGTTTGGAAACTTATTTTGCTTAAGATGTTATCTAGTACAGATATTATTGTTTATTGCGTTTTTAAAGCTGTACTGTCGTCTCAGTTTTTCTTTATTTAGTTTATTAAGAAAGGAAAAAAAAATTTTCGGGGGGGGGGGGGGGGGGGGGGTAGCGGGCCCAGGTTTAAAGGTCACGGTTCGCTACTGATATATATATATATATATATATATATATATATATATATATATATATATATATATATATATATATATATATACTCTGAGGATATCATTTTGTTTAAACATATATATATATATATATATATATATGTGTGTGTGTGTGTGTGTGTGTGTGTGTGTGTGTGTGTGTGTGTGTTTAAACAAAATGATATCCTCAGAATTTGTAGCATGAAAGAAGCATCCAAGATGCGTCAGTAATGCAAATCCTTATTTTTTCAGATTGTTATTGTCTGATAAGCCAGTGGATGACGTATGTATCAGGATGGGAAATAAATTCAGCTTCAGTGAGTGTCCACTGCACTGTTCATACAGCAGGAGGCGCCAGAGGTGTCCAATCAGCTTCCACAAAAGCACAAGCTCAGCTCAGTTTAAGGCGGAGAGTCCAGCTGGTCTCAGGCCAGTGGCTGGTGAAACTTTGATGGGCCGGTAGCGAGCAGGGTGGGAACAGCTTTGATAGAGGCTGCAAGAATGTAGACTGCAGTCTGCTCATGACCTCCGTCTCCCACAATTCCACACTGTCTCCGTCTGATGTTTCACAGTCTGTTCCCATGTGCCTTAGTGCTTTTTAAGGGAAGCGCACATCCAGGTTTTTGTTACGTGCTTTTCCGTCTATTGTACAGTTATTTTTGTTTCAGTATATACTTCATGACTGTACAGCAAAGACCTGTATTGATGAGGATTTTGTAGTGTAATCTTTTTCCAGTGTGATGATTGAGTGCTTCAGGGTTGTTGAGTTCCTGGTCTTTTGGACTTGTGCTGTAGATTAAAGAAGACGGCTTTGTCTTGCATTGGTTTATTAAAGGTGTAGTCCAGAGCTGTGTACTGCATAGTTGTCCGTTGTCCAGGGAGGAAGGGCACACGAGACCTGATCCTGCTCGCGCTGGGCTCCAGGTGTGTGTGTGTGTGTGTGTGTGTGTGTGTGTGTGTGTGTGTGTGTGTGTGTGTGTGTGTGTGTGTGTGTGTGTGTGTGTGTGTGTGTGTGTGTGTGTGTGTGTGTGTGTGTGTGTGTGTGGGACAGAGAATGTGCACCACTTACTCTGGGTGGTACCAGAATAAAGCTCAAGGTCTTCGTGTGTGAGCAGCCGTACCTCAGAGCAGAGCGTTCATTAGGAGGTCAAAGAGGTCAAACTGCACCTTAACGCACAGACCTGCTTAACGAGCTCGTCGCCGTGCTGCAGCCACTTGGTCCCGCCCACGCTCCGCTCCATCGTGGGAATGACGGACAGAGTGGGCTCGGATGCTGAGACTCCGTGTGGTGTCTCACGCGCATGTATCGTATTACATGCCGTAGATGGCTGTGTGTGCTGTGGGGACGACCCCCCCCAGTGCAGTCCTGTCTCGCGGGTGGGGGGGATGTTGCTCCTGTTAATTCTCTCACCACCAAAATGTGTTTTTCATCCTCTGTGTCTGGTGAGCATGACGAACATCATGCAGCTCCCCAGGCAGAGGGCGTGACCTTTTACACGCTGCTTTTATTGGACTGTGATTGGGCAATTAACTGATGTTTCTCTATAAAAATTAGACACACAAGTGGCCTTGTATACATATATATTTTTTATATTTTTTCCATTTATTGCACATTTGGATGCATTTCCTGTTATCTGCATAATAAATATCTTTTATACCTGATCATTATAAAAATAATGATCTTGCTATTTTTCTTTCTTCCAGCATTATGTGGTGTGTTCCACCAGTAGGGTGCGCTCTTCCCCAGTGGCTCTTAATTGATGCCTTTGGTTTCAGCCCATTCAGCCCGTTTCTGCAAATGGAAGGTTGAGCCCTCCGTCTTGAGCCTCTCCTCCAGTTTCTATGGAGACCAATGAGCCAATCCCCTGCCTTGCCTGCAGACTGTACCATGGCATGCAGATGAGGGGTGTCTGTCTGAGCAGGCTGCAGATGTCTCGTGCATGGAGGAGGCCAAAGGTCATGACCCGTTGTGTTCCTGACTCGCGGTCGTGACGGGTACTGCCCGCGGCCGCCCTGTTAGCCCCGCCCGGGCGACCCACGCTGCCCAGGTGCGTCTGTGGTACGCGTGCCTCTCCGTCACCTGCCGTAGTCCCACCTGCAGTTGGAGCACGCCCATGTGAGTGTGTGTTGTGGCTCTTACATCACAGCGCATCATCCTATTGTGACATGCCTGAATGAAGCGGTGGAGTCTGTATGCCAGGGAGCACGCCACCACACACTCTCCACCCCTGCTCTTATACTACGGCTCACGCGTGCGCACACACATACACACACACACACACACGCGCACAGCCTCCAACAGCGTACCTGCACCTGGTCCTGCTATGGCGTTCAGACTCTCCAAAATGTGAGTACACGTTTGGCTGTGTGAGCGGCGGGGGGGGGCCGGGGTTGCCGTAGCTCGGCGCCGGAGAGCTCGTAGCTGCCCCTGCCTCCGTGGGTGACACGCCTGTGTTTGCTTTTCCTGGGCTGTGTGGCCAGTTAAACTCCTGAGACACCATTGGTTTTGTTAGGGCTTGGGACTGTCTGTCTGCGTGTGTGTGTGTGTGTGTTTTGCGCACATGCGCATATGATTCTCCTCTCATGTGTCTGTAAACAAGAATATTCCGCAGGGAGGTTGACATGTGAGCGCTCTGTGCACGAAAGATCTCCTCAGAGCAGGCGCTAGGTTCTCCTCTGGGGCTCTGGGGCTTCCAGGATGGAGGTGGTGGAGATCTGACATGATGAGTCCATCAGAGCCCGACATGTGAATCACGCATCCGCAGTTGCTGGCCATTACGCAACACACGAGAAGCTTGTGTGTGTGTATGTGTGTGCGTGTGTGTGCGTGTGTGCGCGCAGGGTTTGTTGCCTCCTGAAAGCTCTCCGCGCGTCTCCTTATTCATTCCTCCTTCAGCTGTTCTTTGTGAGTTCTGCGTCTCCAGATGGTGGCGCTGGTGATACCCTTCAGCCCTCCTCAAGGTCTGAGAACAGCTGTCAGTCCTGTTACGTAAATAGGATGTAGCCGCAGCTTCTCCCTCACCCGTCTCGGGACCCACGGCCCGGTTCTGCCCCGGTTAGCGGTACCAGCTTCGTTGGCAGCCGTGCGGGCTCTGTTATTGCAGCGGGACAACCCCTGAAACTCCTGGGTTTCCTAGCCCCCATGCCTGTGTTTGCATCACATCTAGCCCGGTTCTTCTCAAACCCGGTCTTTGCGGGCCGGGCTCAGACGGCGTTCCTCTCATGAAGACAACAGTGCTGCTTTCTGCTACTCACAAGTACCTCACGCTTCACTTCAAAAGCGTGGACGCTTAATATGAATCCTTCTGCTCTTTGGTCTTGGCAGCTTGTCTGTTTGTGTGTTCAAACCCTTCCTCTCTGTCCATTAATACACGCCTGCCGTTGTACACTAAAGCTTGAGTGGGTGCACTGCACCACCATCTAACCACAGACACCAGGAGAGCTGGAGTGTGTAGAGCGTGTATTCTGCTCCCAAGGTGACTGTGACCCGAGTCTGAGGTTGCAGGACTCACCCCATCATTGTGAACTCACTTCCTCCTCTGCGTCTGCCTCTGGTGTTTTACGTATTGACTGCACAATATGGAAGAGGATAAGCAGAGGAGTGATTGTCTCGGAGCCTGTAGAGTACGTTAGGATTACATACACACTCTTGGAGCAGTCACCGTAACTGGGCATTAATTGCTGTTTGAATTTTAATATGGGCGCTTTGGGCTTTATAAACTGTGGTATGTGGTACTGTATGTGCTTGTGTGTGTGAGCGTGCGTTTGGGCACGTGTGGGGGTGTGTGTGTGGGTGTGCATCTACACGTCATGCAGCATACTGGTGCAGAGTGTCAGATTGACAGACTGTGATGAGACACAGCAGGTCCATAAGCCTCCCGTCCCCCCCGTCCCCGTCCCCCCGTCCACATTCCTCCCAAACGTTAAACGTCAGCATTTCAGGCTTCACGTCCGGCATGACGCATCAGCTCGGTTCTGTTCTGCAGCATGTGCAGCTCACCCAGTCGTTCCGTGCCGGATGCATGATGTTTTGGAAGCTGTGCGTCCATCTTTGATCTTGAACACGACTCCTCACGGCCAAAACGCATTTCCATTTTGTTACTGTCAAAAATGCATTTCAAATCGTCTTCCCCTCCTGACTCACTGAAGCGTTTGCTAACCTCAGCTTCCCGGCTGCTGGTGCCAGTGGGCCGCTGAAGTGCACGGCGCTAGTGCACGGCGCTAGTGCACGGCCGGCACCAGCCGTCTCACTCTGTGTTTCTCCTTGTGTCACAGGTCTGTAGACACTTTGCACCAGTATTGCTGCCCTGCTCCGTTGTACAGTAAGCAGCTAGCGGTGCCTGCCCCTGTCACAGAGTGCAGGTAAGGAGGCCCCCCCTCCCCGTCCTGCCCCAGACCCGCTAGACTGGAGCAGCAGGACTAGCGTCTGCTCAACCAGCACAGATCCCGCATTTTATTAACACGCTAGCTGATGCTGACGTAACAGTTGCAGTTTGCATGATGGCGTACTAACCAGCACCAGTCAGCATGATGGCCCACTAACCTCCAACATTCAACTCTAATAGCAGCAATTTTGATCTTTCAGCATCTTTGGGTAATGTGTGTGTGTGTGTGTGTGTGTGTGTGTGTGTGTGTGTGTGTGTGTGTGTGTGTGTGTGTGTGTGTGTGTGTGTGTGTGTGTGTGTGTGTGTGTGTGTGTGTGTGTGTGTGTGTGTGTGTGTGTGTGTGTGTGTGTGTGTGTGTGTGTGTGTGTGTGTGTGTGTGTGTGTGCGTGCGTGCGTGCGTGCGTGCGTGCGTGCGTGCGTGCGTGCGTGCGTGCACACGCGCATTGTTTGTTTAAATGTAGCCACTACTGAGAAGTTTAAAGCAAACATTGAATTGAAACTTTCCTTTTCTTGTTTATTTTCTCTGCATGATTAGGGAGTGTTTATGAGGTATTTTTCTTTCAAAGGTAATTCCAGTCAGAACACCATTACTTTTAGTGGCTTTTTTTTGTATTGTGTTTTCATTTCATGTAAAATCATTGTGTCACAGTTGTAATAACGTGTTTGTGCACCGATACATGATTGTGTCATTTGCCGCAGGTTCATAGTCCCCATCATCTCCGTCAGTCATCGCTACCTTTCCTGTGTCGGTGTGCACGTGTGAAACGCACTGCTAACATTCGTATTAAGTCATAGCAAAAGTTGATTACCGTAATGTGTTTTCTATTCGCATTATTTGGGCTACTTCCAGTGTAAGCGCCGCCATATTGAATGATGACATCATCTTTTCCATATATTCTTTTTCATTTCACATTTTGATTAGATGTTGAAACACACGACTGGTTCTGTGTAGTGTCTCTTCATTTGACCTTGAGCTACCACATCACTCTGTATTTACTTTACACACACTCACACTTTATTACTTACTTACTATATACATACTCACATACTTTATTACTTATTTACTTTATACAGACTCACATACTTTATTACTTATTTACTTCACTGTAGCTTTACTGCCAGAATCTGTAGAATTTTTTTTAGAAAACTATATTTGCTGAAAATTGCTTTTCTAAAAAACCTAAAACAAACATCTCAAAACCTTTAATTTCAGCAAACCCTAAAGAGACAGTAAATGTAGACTGCCTTCACCAACCCTTTGAGGATGCAGATTAATAGCTGAATGAGGCATTGCTCAGAGCCTCAGGCTTACTGACCCCATAAAACTGCCCTATACCCTGCCTTAGTCCTCTCATTAGTACGGCAGTAATATGGAGCTGGCGTTCAGCTAGCACTGACCCGCCCAGAGTCCTGCTGCTGGGCCCCTGTCATCGCTTTTCCACAGAGTCCACAGTCAGCCCCGTCGACAGGGGGGGACAACCGGGTCTGTTGTCCCGGGCCCCAGGGCCAGGGGGGCCCATCAAAGAGCCCAGCAATTTATTTTTTATTTAAAGTCTATAATTTTTAAATAATCTTGAAATCTTTCATTAATATAAAATTCTGTACTCAAAATAAACTCAATGGCTAAAATATATATGTTTTTTAACCTATCTGCATATTTTCCATTAAGTGCATACACCCCCGCATCCCACTGGAAAATGGTTTGATCCAGCACCGACCGTAACCGGCTGGTACCCCCACAACTTCGGGAAATACAGTGGTGGATAGTTAAAGTAAATACAGAAATCTGGAGCGCAGAAAAGAAAGGAAAACATTTACCTGACGAATTTTAATGTTGCATTGTGTTCCAGGTTTGAAAGGTGTTGGAATTTAGGCTAAAGTACTTGAAAATGCTTGAAAGTAACTACTTCGTTTCACAACAAATAGCTGTCTGACTGAACAGTTCTCGTGAAGACGTTAAGATTGGGCGTTTTGAAAATAAACAACCATTAAATAATGTGATAAAAAGCGAATTATTTCGAGTATATGCGCGTCAAGTATATAACCAGTCAGCTGTCAGAAACAGCTTTGATGTGTGGCTATATTATATACTATATGACCTAACAGAAGGATTGTCAAATGACGAAATTCAAATGACGTGCGCCGGGGGGAGGGGGGGGGCACATTAAACTTTCTTGTCCCGGGCCCTAGCAAGACTGTCAACGGGCCTGCCCACAGTGATGAGTTGGAGTTGCAGTGAGGTGATTGACATGGTGATTCATGTCACCCTTCGCTCATCTTACAGACTCTCTGCGTACTGACTGTCCCCCTACCTTGGCCCCGCCCACTGCCCCCGCCCACTGACACAGCCTCGCAGATGGAAGACACCCCCCCCCCCCCCCCCCCGCCCCTCTCTGTCCACCAGATCTTTTCCGTTCGCTGTCGAGTGAGAAACAGAAAAGGACAATCTGGCAGGATGTCTGAAAGGTCCCTGCTAATCCAACACGGGAGCAGTAGAACTCGGCTTCATCGCGCGGGTCCACCTGCTCGGGTGACTCGCCCAGCAAACCATCACAGTCAACTGATGGCACAGGCGTGGCATTTTCAAAATATTAGCCTCTAATCTAAATCTAAGCAGTGATGAATTGCTCAATTTCATACAGGAACCGGCATGTGAACAGTCTGCACCAGAACTCTTTGTTCCACACAGTTTCCAATATATTTTGGTCCCCGTGTGTGGCGACGGCCTCTGTGAACAGATTGCAATGCAGCGCGGTCACACAGGAAGTGCATCATATCTGAAACCTCCAGTTTCTTCATAAATCACTCCTCCCTCACCTCATCTTTACCATGACATGTTGAAACTGGAATTACAGAGGCTGTTATGTGCCTGTTATGTCCATCATGTCACCACTTATTTAGTGTTTATTTTGTCATGGGCCAAACGTGCTTTTCTGCTCGATCGTGAAGAAGGGTGTACCAGCCTGTGAGCGTGTGGTGCGAGTGCATGGGCATGCGCGCGTGTGTGTGTGTGTGTGTGTGTGTGTGAGTCCTGACGGTGAGCTGCCACGCATGTTCTCTATCCATCTGCCTCTCTCACCAGGGAAGATAATGGCCTCCACCAGTTCTGTTGCCCGCCCTCGGGAAACAGCAGCCCCTCAAGATAGTGGAGCCAGAGACGAGCGCAGAGATCTCCACCCAGCCTCCACCCAGCTTCCTCCACACCCCCACCCGCCCCTCCTCAGCTCTCTCGGAGCGCCTCGCCCCCCCGTGTGCACGCGTAGTCTGCGTATGGGAGGGAGCCGTCTTGGAGCTGGCCAAGATGGAGAACTCTCCCCCCTGTAGGATCCCGTCTCCGTGTGCCCCCACCCGCCGTCTCCTTATACGCACTGAGATGGACCCGACGCCGATTGTCCTGTATGTGCGGACGGGGAATAAGATCAGATGTGTATTTTGTACAGGCAGACAATTCACAGGACACTAGTTAACACTAGAAGTCCCAGAGAAGGGTCTTTCAACACTTCTACTATCGGAACCCAGAGAAGGGTCGAAAGAACTGAAGGATTTTAGCTAACACCCTATTATCAGCTGTAAGCAGGCACTTTTGTTCTGTAAATAAGGCCATTACTGGCGCACCACAGGAGGGGGCATGCTTCAGCTCACAACTAATTGTTGTTTTTCATTGAGTTTGGCCATTTAGTTTCTAGTTAGTTCTATTCAGTTTATTGTATTTTATAATATAAAGGTTATATATATTGTATTTAGTTTAGTTTTATCTGAGCAACAAAGCACAAACAATAAATTATTTTTTTATATTTTAAATAGAAAATTAGAAATTTTATAGCCAGGTACATGTGAGTAATGACCAGAAGCATTTGTGTCTAAGTCAGGAGGACTGAAATTTCAGCATGAGAAACATACAAAAGAACAACTGTTATGTTTCCATGCTTTTTTATGTTCCATGCTTTTTATTATTGCCATAAAATTATACAAAAAATACAAGGAATAAAACAATTCCACACATATTTACAATAGGCTGCAGTGCAGGGCTGTGTGTGTGTGTGTGTGTGTGTGTGTGTGTGAGTGGCATGTCCTTCTTGTGTGACTAGCACTTTAGCAGTCACTCAGCAGTCTGTCAGAACATGCCTGGCACTGCCAGGGTATCTCCCTGGTACATTTGCCACACGTGTATCTGTAGCAGTCCACACATCTCACATTTGCACAATTGTTCATGAGTGTTCTCATCAGAGCATTCACATACAACTATCTACCCAGTTTGCCAGTCCCTCGACAGTCCCTCGACGAATAATGCACGTTTTCATGATAACAATTAATATTATTGCCGCTGTAGTTATAAATGTTGGCTTGTGTTTAATTGTATATCCTTACCTGACATCACTGGCATGTTTCCATAAAATGTAATAAAATGCAAATAAAAGTTGTATTTTTAACATGTCTATTATGTTGAATAGTCTTACTTGTTAGTGGTCATTTAAAATCTACATTGACCAAAACTTCGAATTAGGTCGCCCGCTAAATAATCGTTGCAGTGCGTTTTTTCTTAACAAAGTCGTCCTTGATTTGGCTGCTGTTATTGTTGTGTGCCACAAGGGGGAGCAGCGCGATAACGCAGGCAATGTGCCAGTGTGAGGATGCAGGCTGGGAATATCAGCGCGCGCGCGTGTGTGTGTGCGCGTGTGCGTGCACTGCTGTGGTGCTGGAGGCCAGTGTAGAGGTGCATATCTGATCTTCAGCAGCAACCAAAACCGTATGGGAATTTGATTTGTTTAGCAAGAAGTCTGTCTGTGTGTCTGTCTGTCTGTGTCTCTCTCTCTCTCGCTCTCTCTCTCTCTCTCTCTCTCTCTCTCTCTCTCTCTCTCACTAGCTATTGCTCTTTTTTCTGTCGTAATTTTCCATGGTATAGCTTGAAAGTGAGGGTGTGTGTGTGTGCGTGTGCACGCAGAGGAATGCAAAGTTATTTGGAAAAATATCCAGGCCTTGGAAAAAAGAATCAAGTGTGTATGAAGTGTTGTGAGGTGAAGAGGTGAAGGCTTATGAAACGAGCGTGAGTTGGATAATGCTGCTGTTTCTACAGTGCTAGGAGTGACATTGGGAATGATCTTTAACTTCTGTACTGTGTCCACAACTCCAGGCGTGTAATCCAGTGTTCTTAAACAAAACACAACATGTCCATCCATCCCTCAAACTTCACAGTTGTTTTGGAACAATTTAACTTCTGTGCTTTGCATGGGTTTTCATGTGAGCTATTTATTTAAATGAGATAATCATTGCAGATTTGAAAAATGAAGTGAAATGGATCTCTTTGGTGTACTCTGCAGCTTGGAGCCATTTTGTCTTGTTTTGTTCATGTTGTCTTTGAGATCAAGGCTGCAGTCACTCGTTCTTTAAAGCTACAAGACTTGACACAGACAAGGCAGGAAGGTCTGGCATCTCTGTGAACTTTGACCTCAGAAAGCACTGGGCTTCCGCTTGTCTTTTGGTACCAAAATTATTTCAGCGTGCAAAAGATGTACAAACTGAATCACATCAGAGTTCCTTCCCAGAGCTCAGCAGTAGAGGTGACCTTTAACCTCAGAGAACCTTCCCAGAGCTCAGTACTAGTGGTGACCTTTAACCAGCGCACACAAGGTGTGCTACTGTGGAACAAATATGTCCCAGAAATGAAATGCTCATGCCTACATATGGGTCAAAATATCACACTGAGCTTGTGATATTTCACCCAGAGGTACAAATGAAAGACGGATCTAACGTGTTGCCCACACACCTACACGCTGCCCTACCTGTCTCTCCCAGAGCCTAGCTGAACTCTGACCCCCTCCTCCTCCCCACCAACCATCTTGCATTTTCTCTCTGTATATAGAGAGCAGGGCATGTACATGAATGTGTAGTAGGAATTAAATGTGTTAGAAACACCCGTCAAGGTATCAGTGGACCCAGGGAGTGCCAGGAAAACCCCAACCGTTACTCCCCCCCGTCGTTACTACACCTCTGACTGGACCTGTGACGCCAAACAGGACGAGTTTGTGCCAAATTCTGACCCTCCCATTAGTGTGGCCCGGCAGAGTACGAGATTCAACTGTCTGGCTTATATTTTACGTTGCGCAGTGATCCAGTTTTGTCCAGTGGAGATTTGCCTCTTTGTTTCTCTTGGACAGTAATGGCGCACAGACTGGCTCTCTGCTGTTGTAGCACATCCACGCCAAGGAAGGACGAGCTGGGCTTTCAGAGAGCTGAAGCACCGGTGTTGAGGACCGCTTCTCGCTGTCCTCCTCTGACCGCCGGGTCACCTTTCCCTGGACGTGTTTTGATCGCTGTACTCGTGGGACTAGGATGAGCCCCGCTACGTTGGCAGGTTTGGAAATGCCGACGTTTGCTCGTCCTGCACAGACGACCATATGACTCGAAGACCTCTTGATTTTCCCACTGTAATGTGGAAACTGTAGGCCGTTTTTTATGATTATGTTTGTAACTGGTGTTCGTAAGACTCATCCTGAAGGGACCTGAAGACTTTCTCAGGGATGGTGGTCGTCCAGCTGCGTCTTAAACTGTGCCGTGCTGATCAGTTTGTAGGCCTCGTCTCTCCTACCAGTCTGCGACGGTCCCTCTGGATAGTCCCCAATCATCTCTGTTCAAAGCTAAGTAAGGATGAACATTCCCCACAGTGAAAACCGCTGCAGGCTTTTAGTGTGTTTAGACAACTCATCAGTCTACAGTTCTATCAGTCCTCACTTCCGTCAGTCCTCACTTCCGTCAGTCTACAGTTTCGTCAGTCTACAGTTCCGTCAGTCTACAGTTCCGTCAGTCTACAGTTCCGTCAGTCTACAGTTTCGTCAGTCTACAGTTCCGTCAGTCTAAAGGCTTTGTTTTGAACAAAACGTTTTGTTCGTTACACAACTTGGTGCTGATTGTTACATAATTGCTCTATACAAACTACATCTGTTGCACTGCGGTGCACCCGTAAAGAACAACTCCAACCAAAAGTGCTGATGTTGCAAATGAACAAATCAATGAAATGATAATGTAATGCAGCACTATGCAAATGAGGTTGCTTTCCGTTAACATTCAGTCCAAGCCGCAGGTTTGTGTGCATGTTTTCAGCGGCTTCCTGATCTCGGCGTGCCGTTTCAGATCGCTTGTAGTTATCTACTGGTTTTATTGTGTTTTCAATTTTACGCGAGAGTGTCCTCTCACAAAGCAGCACAGCCAGCAAACAGCTTGAGTTAAAGTGCCTTGTTGAAGTGACTCACACCATTAGTGCTTAGCATGAAATTAGTATATACGAGTTACAACGTTGAACACCAATGGTGCTTCATCTGTATTTTGCCTAGAAATAGTTCTGCTGAAGTGAGGAACGCTAGTAGTGACTGAAATGCTTCTAAAGGAGTCATTGCTAATGGCACTGGGTAGGCGTTCATTCACCGTTTCCACTGCAAATGTATGTAAAATTTCAGAGAAATGTGAATGACTGATGACTGATTCACTAAATGAACTAAAATTCACAAATGGCAGTGAGTCTCCTTAATCACTGCCATTTAGTATTAGAAACGGTCTGTATTTAAACAGATGTTTTAAAATGTTGACTTTATATTAAAATAATGCAGAATTTAATGTATTTCATAACGAACAGCTTAATCTCCTCAGACAACGTTAAAAGTAGGGTTCTCTGTACACATCTGAGCCGGTGCTTGTGTCGGGTTTGATTTATTTATTTGTTGAGTTTCTCCTCTGCTGATGGCTGCAGTAGTAAGGCTGAAGAATCGTTACAGGTCTGTGTGCAATAAACAGTAGCTCAGTGCTGGCCACGCCCACTCTTCTGCTGCCTCTCACGTGCCAGAATGATTGACGGCGTAGCCCACGTGATCGCAGGGTGTTGGTGAAGGGGGCGTGGCCAGTGAGTGAGGGTGCCGATCAGCCTGGCCGTCCTCGCCAATAGGAGGGAGGGCTGGAGAGGTGGGGTCTGGATAGAGGGTGGTGGTGCTGAATAAGGGTGGAGATTCGTCCTCTTGTGTGAAGGGCTTGTGGTGCTGCATGAACCTGCTGAATGCAGATGAATTTGGGGGGGTTGCTTCACTATTTCGTCACTGGCATTTGTTCTTCAACACTTCTGTGTTTAGCTGTAGTGGTCTGGCTTTCTGAACACTGCACACACCAACACCACCTGAAGGACTCATACCAATAGCAAAACCTCTTATTGTCCAGGCTCGGGTGCATTCATCGTTCTACAGGGCTGCTTAATGAGTCCATCACCACTGTAGGAGGTTTGGCATGCGGTGAAACCTCTACTCTCTCTCCAGTCCCAATGACATCATTGTACAGAAGATGCAGGGGATCCCCCCCCACAGTAAAACACAGCCTGACCAATCAGCTGCTGTCAGGCAATCCTCTGCGAGTTCAGTAGTGATGGTGTTGCCTGGCAACCCGCACTCGTACATATATATGCGCTCATCTCTCGGTGGATGGCTGCAGTGGAGGAAGCGTGCGAGAGATACAGGAGACCTGCACATCTGCAGTCCCAGCGGGCCGGACCTCCTCCCGCGTGCCTCTGCAGCTCTCTCCTGGTGCAGCCCGCGCTAGGTGTAGTGGGTCAGAAGGCGGAGCTCCCCAGCACCCAGGCGTGGATCCCAGCCGCGCCCGGCACCGACCCGCATGGCCAGCGGCTGAAGTTCCTGGACTTTGTGCCCGCAGGTGGAGCCGCAGGGAGGCACAGCCCGGCCGTCGTGGTCCAGAGTCGCGGGACCTGACCTTGACTCTCCCAGCCCACCACCAGGAACACTGGTGGTCCCGGGACGGACCCAGCAATGACTCGGACACGGTTCTGAATCTGTCCAGCAGGGCGGGGAGGGGGGGGGGGGGGGGTTGGTGCAACAGGGTCAGCAGGGTCTCTGCGTACGGGATGAACATTCCGGGTACGATGCAGTCTGGCCGGCCGGTTCCGTGACTCGCGTGGCCTGCGTTCTGTGCTGCCCTGGCGGATCGGCGTGTGGAGACCCGACCCGAGAGCGTGAGGATGTCCCGGTTGAAAGCTCTGTGTGTAGATTATTGGCAGTTCCTCTGCCTGCAGCCACCCATTGGGTTCTTCAGAAGGTAAGAAAAGTGGCATCATCGATCTGCATTTCACAGCACTCTGCCCAACGCGTCCTCTTCGCCTGCCGTTCAGCATTTCAGCCGAGCTCAGGATGGCTTGTACTTCCTCACAGTCTCCGATCGGGCAGGACCTCTGGAGTTAGCAGTCAATTATCTGTTAATTACATTTCCTGACCATTTTAAGGGCAGAGAGAGCTACTGTACAGTTATGACTCCATGAGACTCCATAACTCATTTAAACAGATTTTCATCAAACTACTTTCAACAATTTTGTATTGTGGCTCAGCTGAAAAAAACATGAGAGTTGAGCTGATGATTAAGTGGTGCTGAATTATTCATCAAAATTTCTGAACAAGCATTTGAATGGCACAGTTGTCCCTCCATCTCACCTGTCTCCTCCATCTCACCTGTCTCCTGCAGCTCACCTGTCTCCTCCATCTCACCTGTCTCCTCCATCTCACCTGTCTCCTCCATCTCACCTGTCCCTCCATCTCACCTGTCCCTCCATCTCACCTGTCCCTCCATCTCACCTGTCTCCTCCATCTCACCTGTCTCCTCCATCTCACCTGTCCCTCCATCTCACCTGTCCCTCCATCTCACCTGTCTCCTCCATCTCACCTGTCTCCTCCATCTCACCTGTCTCCTCCATCTCACCTGTCTCCTCCAGCTCACCTGTCCCCTCCATCTCACCTGTCCCCTCCATCTCACCTGTCCCCTCCATCTCACCTGTCCCTCCATCTCACCTGTCTCCTCCATCTCACCTGTCTCCTCCATCTCACCTGTCTCCTCCATCTCACCTGTCCCTCCATCTCACCTGTCTCCTCCATCTCACCTGTCCCTCCATCTCACCTGTCCCTCCATCTCACCTGTCTCCTCCATCTCACCTGTCTCCTCCATCTCACCTGTCCCTCCATCTCACCTGTCTCCTCCATCTCACCTGTCTCCTCCATCTCACCTGTCTCCTCCAGCTCACCTGTCTCCTCCAGCTCACCTGTCCCCTCCATCTCACCTGTCCCCTCCATCTCACCTGTCCCCTCCATCTCACCTGTCTCCTCCATCTCACCTGTCTCCTCCAGCTCACCTGTCCCCTCCATCTCACCTGTCCCCTCCATCTCACCTGTCCCCTCCATCTCACCTGTCTCCTCCATCTCACCTGTCTCCTCCAGCTCACCTGTCTCCTCCAGCTCACCTGTCCCCTCCATCTCACCTGTCCCCTCCATCTCACCTGTCCCCTCCATCTCACCTGTCCCCTCCAGCTCACCTGTCTCCTCCAGCTCACCTGTCTCCTCCAGCTCACCTGTCCCCTCCAGTTTGCCTGTCCTCTGCAGCAGGACAAGCAGTGGGGATTTTGCTCTGTATGTCGTACATCTTCAGCTGACATTTTGATGTCTGATTAAATGAAAATGGTAGAGGGAAGATGTGCCATGTTCCTTTTGGGTTTGGCACTAATGTAAGCAAGAAGGGAGTCTGGGAGTGCAGACTGGGAGCACTGGTGTAAAGTGTGCACTGGGAGCACTGGTGTAAAGTGTGCACTGGGAGCACTGGTGTAAAGTGTGCACTGGGAGCACTGGTGTAAAGTGTGCACTGGGAGCACTGGTGTAAAGTGTGCACTGGGAGCACTGGTGTAAAGTGTGCACTGCTCTGGCTAGTCTGAACTCTGCTTCTCTGGACACATGATGTGCTCCCTGTGGAGATGGAGTTTGGAGTTTATTACATCTAATGATGGTACATTCTCAGAGCAGTTCAACTTGTTTATTTTTAATAATGTTGCCTTGCTTGGTGTCCTGCTTTGGGTGGACGGGGTAGGCGGGGTATATGGGTAAGACATGGTAGGCGAGGTATATGGGTGTAGGTGGGGTATATGGGTAAGATATGGTAGGTGGGGTAGATGGGTGTAGATGGCGTAGAAGTGTATACTGGGTGGCAAGGGTGCTGTGCTCTGGCATGCCTAGCAACCTGCCCTGATATTTGATATCCTATCTGCTGCGTTGTTTGCTTTCTTTAGCAGGATTCAAACCGAAAGAGAAAAAGGTTTCTGACTGACTAACAAGCACTAACAAGACTAACAGAGGTGAGGAGGTGGAGGAGGGGCTCACAACACATGGGGTTGGTGATGTGGTGATGTCTCCGTGCTGCGCTAGCAAAGGCGTCTGACTGAGCATCAAACGCTGGCCAGACGAGGTCCCAGTGGAGCTTCTCCTCACAGCGTGCTGGAATGTAAATAAAACCTTATCAAAAGCTCAGTGCGCATCGGCCACAGGACCTCAGGAAGCCCCCTACAAGTATGGGCCCTGAAATCACTGTTTCAAGTTTTAATCTCTGTTTACAGTTTGGGGTTAGCTAATCCAGATCATTGTCATTTTAACTGTTTGTGGGAGTAATGTAATCCAGGTGCTCAGTTGTAATCTGTCTTTTAATCTGTGCTCTCGACTAGCTTGCCCATACACCCCTGGTGTGTCCAGGTCTCCCAGACTGGGGTGCAGGCCTGTACAGTAGTGCCTCTACCATCACGGTGCGGTCCGAAAGGCCAGAAATCTGGACTTAACAGACTTGGAGCGCGACTCCAGGCGGGAACAATGACACACTTGTGGTTCTCTCCTTGGTAACCGAAAACGGATCCGTGCCGACCCGCCACGCCCCTGAGTCCAAAGCTCCCCTGCTGCTCTGAAGGAACGGGCCCGCTTGGACGCGGGCCTGCTTACAGTTGTTGTTGGAACACGCGGGTCATTTCTATGAGGGCTGGCCGAGCTCCATGGATCGAGGGAGGAGATTTCTGTCTTTCCTGTACACACATGCAGTGTTGGGAGTTGGGAGAAAAGGGGAAGCCAGAGACAGAACCAGCGTCCGTGGAAAGTCCCGCTCGAGTGGGCCCGTGCCGCCCAGGCTGGCCGCCGTACGCCTCCGGCCGCCGCAGTGGGTGCGGTCGACGCTAGCGGGGAAATGTGTTGGTGAGCTTGGAATCTTTGTGGCTGGCCCGGTCAACAGAAAACACACGGTGCGTCCGCTCCAGCGGGCTTAGGGCGAGTGACGACGGTAATGCATGTGGTTGCTGAACAGATTTTCAGTTTCTGTCTCGGGCCACGATGAAACCTGTGGGAAGCTCCATTTGCTGTGGAAGGCTAGAAGAGGAAGCTCACCTGTAGCTTGGGCGCACTCCCCCCAGACGAGCAGCACGGGGTTGAGTGTCTGGCTCAGCTGGCAGCCGCTTGCGAGCGCAGGCCGCGTTTTCCCTCGCTCTCCCGCGTGTCCTCCGGGGACGCCACAGCTCTGTGGGATGTGATGTGGAAGTATTGCCTCTCAGTCAGAACTGCAAGGTAAGAGACTCAACATCACCGCTGATTTTATTTTTTTTATGGATGCTGTGACACATCCACTTTTGAAAGGGGTTTTTTTTTTTTGTCTCTGTGTATAAATATCTCAATGAGCTGTTTAGGCTGTTTCTGCATGTCTGGAGCAGGTCTATGGGAGGTGCTCTGCTGAGAGAGGTGCTCTGCTCATGGAGGAAAACCCCTCATGGAGGTGCACTCCTGAGGAAGGTGCACTCCTGGGGAAGGTGCACTCCTGCTGATGGAGTGCTTCTACCATGTGCATCACTATTCTTGAGCTCCACCTGGCTGCAGCGTCTGCAGCTGAGCCGTTTTGGCGAGGCTTCCCGGCTGGGTCCCGGCTGGATCCTGGCTGGGTCCTGGCTGGGTCCCGGCTGGGTCCCGGCTGGGTCCCGGCTGGGTCCCGGCTGGGTCCCGGCTGGGTCCCCTCAGTTTCTTAATGCTTGTTTACTGTGCACCAGCGTGGTGACACTGGAGAACTCTAGAAACCTGATATGACCTCATGTCCATTTGAGGAAGGTGAATAATTAATTTCGTGCTTGAATGTCCACAGGGCTAGTGTTCAACTTGCCATTTACAGGCACAAAACGCACTTCTGTTTTCCGTAGTCCAAAGCAAGCTTTCGCAGCGCCATCAGCCAGGCCACTTCCTGCGTTTCTCCAACTTTACCTCAGAATTCTTTATCACAGGACTTCACCTCAGAAGCTGTGGCTTTCATCATGAGAAAAGCGATTCTGTTGCCGCCGTGAGTCTGATGCTGTCGTCTGTGTGTGGAGCCTGCCATGCCAAGATTGCAGCCATGGTGGGTCTGGCCACACTCCTGAGCTGAGGCCGGGGTGGTCCTCTTCCATCCGGTCCGGTCCGGCTTTTCTTCAGAAGATGTGGAGTCATTGTGAAGAAATGCTCAAGCAGTGAAGTAGTTCCACTTTGGTGAGTGGTGTGTTCAGTGTTGCTGTTTTCTCAGTATGGCTGTTTAATAATGCCTTCATAGCCGCTGTGGGAGACTGAATGGTCTGTATTGGTGTAACAAAGCTTTGTCTAACTCCTCTCTCAGATGAATAATAATTCATCTGTTGCTGAAATTTTCATGGCATCGCAGATGCAACCCAAGAATTTTATTGTCAAATTCGTAGCATTTATATAAACCCAGAATACTCCTGCTCTAGAGAAGGGCCACGGGCCACAGCCACATAGTCACGCATTCCCATTACAGTGAAATGGGGAAGTTATAAGGGGGAAAAAAGGAACAGGATCATAGATGTTGCTAGGCAACGTTTAAACGTGAAGTCCCTCTGACACCCAAAACTACTGTTCACATCTGTTGTGATCAAATCTACCAATCTGAATTGAAAAGTTTTTTTTTTTAGTTCATGGTCTTGTGAAATGATAATAGAGCGGGGTTTTCCTGAGGCCTTCCACAAAGTGCAGAGCAGCACACACTTCTGTTGCCATCACTGGACTCATGAATAATTAATGTGTGCTCTTATTTTGGAGGGGTGTAAGTGACATCACTCTGCGGTTCAGCTGCACGCCCGCCGGGTCTCCTGTGTAGTGGAGTCCTCACTCTTGCTCAGAATCACTGGTTTGTACTGGTTACTCGTCATTTGCTGGACTGGTGTCTCCAGACACGTCTTATAGATCATTCCCTTCCTTATTCCTAATCCACTGTAAAACCTTCAGAGCTTTTTTGGGTCGGTCCCAGTGAGATCTTCCTATGTATCTCTCTCTCTCTCTCTCTCTCTCTCTCTCTCTCTCTCTCAATTTCTCAGTCTATCTGTCTGTCCATCTGAACACCCCCCCCCCCACCCTCCTGCCCCATCTGGTTGGTCTCTCACTGGATTTATCTAACTTGGTCACTCATTCTGTGTTGATCTCTCTGTCTGTCTGTCTGGTTGGTTGGTCTCTTGCTGTGTATCTATATCTCAGTTACTCAGTTCTTCTCATGGTTGGGCAGTAGAGAACCATGCCAATGTCTATGACTTTAGGTCCTATCTGATCTCCAGAACACTAACAGTTTCCACAGCATAGCCAACTTTATGGATACCAAAGTTCAGTCAGAAAAACATTTTTTTTCATCTCTCTCTCTCTCTCTCTCTCTCTCTCTCTCTCTCTCTCGCCTTCCCTCCTTCCCTCTCTCCCTACTTCTCTCCCTTTCTCCCTCTCTCATTACCATGTGAGAAGAAGGGAAGGAGCCTGAATTGTGCATTCGTGTGTGTGTGTGTGTGTGTGTGTGTGTGTGTGTGTGTGTGAAATGTAATCCATCACGCTACCATTTAAAGATGGTCTCTGTGCTTTTGGGAAACCCTGCCCCATTTGGTACTTTGTCAGGAAGCGTGAAGGTGAGCATGCGCTGGTGAGTTTAGCAACAACAAACGTTTAGGCTGACCTAAAATACCCCAGAAGACCAAGCTACTACTGAAAGATTCTTTCAGTCATGAAGAGCTGTTGAATACATTAAGAACACTATTCAGGATGTACTCATCGTTATGTGAGGCCTGCATTATTGATGAGTGTACTCGTTAACCTGAGAAATGAAAGCTGCAAACCTCTGGTACTGAGAACACAGGAAGTGAAAGGTCAAGTTTCACTTGACCTGGATGAGAGGGAGAGAATGAAGAATGTGTGGAGACAAACAGGACGTCCTAGCAGTCCAAAGCATTCCAACATATCTGTGAATCAGTATCATCTCCATTTGAGTTCTTCCAGAACTCTGAGAATGGCACTTTGCTTCCCGACACTACCCGTCACCTGACCTCAGCCCCTCTGAGAACTCAGACGTCCTCTGCACACATGCCTGGGCTCGTGTGTCTGTAGTGACCGAGACAGAGACGCGGAGTCTGCTAGGCTCAGAGGCACCACAGAGTTTGTTCATGATTAGTAAGAATTGCGATCATTTGTCCAATTACTTGTGGAGCGCTGAAGTGGAGTAAACAGGACACATTAAGAAGGCTGTGATTCTCATATAGTTCAACAAATGCAAAACAATGGAAACTGAAATCGAAACTCAATGTAAAACTAATGTTCTGCATTTCAGTTGCACAGTAATAATTTCATATCCAGTAGTGTGTGTGTGTGTGTGTGTGTGTGTGTGTGTGTGTGTGTGTGTGTGTGTGTGTGTGTGTGTGTGTGTGTGTGTGTGTGTGTGTGTGTGTGTGTGTGTGTGTGTGTGAAAGCATCTGAGTGCTTGAGGGACCAGTAGATTCATTCTTCATTCATTGGGACTGCCAGACAGGTACCAGAGTGCTTGATGAATCGGTGATTCCCTCGAGATGATGGCAATGCTGCAGATGTTCTGAGCCCATAATTCTTCTCAAGGAGCAGGTAACTGATATGGCACGTGTGAGAGATGTTTATGACTACATCCTCCGATCACTGGACACCTTCCTGAACCCAGTCTGGCTGAGATCACAGTGTATTACTGTTGGGTTTTCTTACAGGCCCATGGTGGATTTTGGAGGTTCGCTAAATCAACCATCCCTCATTCTCCTTAATTATATGTAATTATTAATGAACTGTATTAGTGTTGTCACTGAAATAGTCATTGCTTTTTGAAAACAATAATTAAAGTGTCCTCTTCAATATCCATGACCAACTAGGGGCAGGTGTGTGTGTGTGTGTGTGTGTGTACATATGAGTACATTTGTGTGTAGTTAACAATGTTGTGTAACACATGGAAACAATTTAGATCTGTTCTTCACTGAGCATTGCCGTTATGAAGAGGCAATTATTTCAATTACTTGCTCATGATTCATGATTTTATTAAATTATTTTAAATAATTTAATAAATAGATTTAACTAATTGAGTACTCAAATATAAAAAGCACAATGATTAAATTAACAAGACCTATGTCACTGATAGGCCTGCTAGAGTGCTGAGAGCATCCCCTTGTGGACAGATTTAACTTTGCTAAACGTTTCTGAGTGAGTTACAGGCTAAATTACAAGTAATGTGTACGACGTGCTTCATACACAGTGTTTTCACACGCCGCTGACTTTGGTTTTACACGTCACTAAAGGAGATGGGTCATGATAACATGGTTAGTGGTCACTCTGACCTCAATCAAGTTGCTTATTTGTTTGTTTATAAATTAATCAATTTTAGATTTTTAAAATATTTTTTCTAAATTTAAAATAGCTTTTACTTGATTGTTTTTTTTATGAATGTATGTATATATTGTTTTATTGTGTGTGTGTGTGTGTGTGTGTGTGTGTGTGTGTGTGTGTGTGTGTGTGTGCGCGTGCGTGTGAATACTCACACGATTCACGTCATTTCACTTTTTCACTTTTTTTGGTGGGGAAAGCGGACACACTTGTTTTTCTCAGTTCCTGGACGCTACTGTCTGTACTCACTAATTAGTGATCTGTGTGCACCCTCTAGTGGTGAAATATGGTACTCTGAACATCCCTGCTGTGTTAAATTCACAGTGTGTCATGTTGTTGAAATCTGGCCTCAGTTATGTCATAGTAAGTTATTTTTATTTCAGATATTCCCAGATATTTCAAGGCCTCTTTGCTCCTTGGGTTATTGTGTTATTTGTGAGATTTGAAACTCTGAGACATGCCATTGATGAATCATTCAGGACAGGGTTGGGTCAGGGTGACGGGATCATTCAGGGTGGGGTTTGGTCAGGGTGACGGGATCATTCAGGACACTGGTTATGGCGATAGGATCATTCAGGACAGGGTTTGGTCAGGGTGACGGGATCATTCAGGACACTGGTTATGGCGATAGGATCATTCAGGACAGGGTTTGGTCAGGGTGACAGGATCATTCAGGACACTGGTTATGGCGATAGGATAATTCAGGGCGGGGTTTGGTACGGGTGACAGGATTGTTCAGGGCGGGGTTTGGTCCGGGTGACGGAATCATTCAGGACAGGATTTGGTCAGCGAGACTGGATCGTTCAGACAGTGTTTGGTCAGGGAAACTGGATTGTTCAGGGCGAGGTTTGGTCAGGGAAACTGGATTGTTCAGGGCGGGGTTTGGTCCGGGTGACAGGATTGGTCAGGGCGGGGTTTGGTCAGGGAAACTGGATTGTTCAGGGCGGGGTTTGGTCCGGGTGACAGGATTGTTCAGGACAGGGTTTGGTCAGCGAGACTGGATCGTTCAGACAGTGTTTGGTCAGGGAAACTGGATTGTTCAGGGCGAGGTTTGGTCAGGGAAACTGGATTGTTCAGGGCGGGGTTTGGTCAGGGAAACTGGATTGTTCAGGGCGGGGTTTGGTCAGGGAAACTGGATTGTTCAGGGCGGGGTTTGGTCCGGGTGACAGGATTGTTCAGGACAGGGTTTGGTCAGCGAGACTGCATCGTTCAGACAGTGTTTGGTCAGGGAACCTGGATTGTTTAGGGCGGGGTTTGGTCAGAGTCGTTGTCATTCAGGACCTTCCCTTAAGGTTTTTTTTTTTTTTTTTTTTTTTTAATAAAAGACCCTACTAGACCCTTCAGTTTTCTTTGCTGGACTATGGGTGTTATGCCACTTTAGCCTGTCCACTTATAACATGTGTGTAACGTGTGTGGACATACACCTACTCATAATGCATTAGGGCAGTCATGGTTTGGTGGTTAGGGAACCGGTCTTGTGACCGGAGGGTCTTGGGTTTAATTCCCAGACCTGAAGTCATGTGTGAGGTGCACTTGAACAAGGCACCTAACCCCACCTGTTCCTCCGGCCCAAGATAGAGAGAGGGCTGTGTGTGTGTGTGTGTGTGTGTGTGTGTGTGTGTGTGTGTGTGTGTGTGTGTTCTAACTGCACAAATGGGTAAATGTGGAGGACAAATTTCAATTGGGGTGAATATCACAATCGACAAATATGGCAACTTAACAACTTATCCAAATATTTACGTCATACGTGACACAGTATGGTGTTCAGATTGTATGGGTTTCGTGATCCAGTCTTCGAACATTGTGCAAGATTATCGCTACCAGTGGGTCCAGAGGTCCAGAGCAGGAGTCTGATTTCCCAGGGGCCTCGTGCAGGAGGCAGTGGGTCTCACGACGGTGCTGAACTCCCTCAGAGGTCGCTGGGGTCATGCCATGCCTGCAGCTTCTCATGTTTGTTTTGTTGACCTTTTTGTTGACCTTGTCTTTTTACTTTCTCTGTGTCACTTCATATATATTCATAAGGAACATGTGTGCTCTTCCTTACATATGAACATTAGCTTATAAATAACGTATTATTTACCTGTTGTTATTCAGTATTCAGTGATTGAGCAGTTTCACTCCATTTCCCTTCTGAAAGTGCTGGTGTTCAGATCTCAGATCCTCGCCCATTTCTAGGGGGAGTTTTCTCTGCTACCTGGCATGTGCTGAAGTATCTCGGCGAGCACGAACCACACAGTGTGTTGCCAGATGTCAGTGGCGCAGACGGGGGTTTGACTGTGCGTTTGTCAACTCCAGCTGAGTTTTTCCCAACATGGCGCCCTGCTCTGCTGTGGGCCTCTGCGATGCTTCAGGGAGCCGTCGGCTGGGTTACAGAGGAAGCTAATGGCTAACAGACGGAGCGTGTCAGGCATGCGAGTTCGTGCTCTGGGATCAAGGCCACGCCCCCTCTCCCCCAGAGATGTATGACCTGTTATCACAGCCTCTCTGTTTTCACTGCTAATTGGCTGCAGTGGACGGAGAGTGGCAGTAATGAATGAGGAGGAGTTGGTCTTTGTGGGCACTTGGTTAAATGCTCATTAGGAATGATGACCTGTGTGGGTTAATGAAGCCAGATCATTCTGTATCTGGGGCCATTGTGATGCGTTTAGCTGATTTATTTTTTTAATTAAGATGCTTAAAATTGATTAATTAAGCACATTGTGTTTCTATGATTTAGCTAAAACCAGCTGGTGGTTGTGCAGGTTATTTTGGTACGGGCTTGTATGGTGAACTCTCATATTCTGCAGTGTCCACAAGTCCTTCAGTAGTGGATGGGCTATTCTGTAGTTTACTTTCCATGGTTTCTACTGTATTATGTCTCTGAATGATGGGAAGAGCAAGAGAGAGAGAGAAGGAGGAAAGACATGGAGGTTCATGTACAAATATAAAGTCTCTGCTGACATGGTCCTCGGTCTAGGGATGTCCTGCTACTGAGCATGTGAATTAGAAAGAGTTACAGGAGATCGGCAGTTTCCTCTGTGGTGTTTATAGAAGCTGGCGGGTCGGATCAGTGTCTTGGTACACTCAGTTGGGGGAAAGACAACCAGTGGGCCGGCCTTGTTGGACAGGAAACTGAAAGGGGTTCGAAAACGAGCTGACAGTAAAGGCAGAAAGGAGGCAGAGTTTTCCTGCGAGCACATGAACTGTGTTGGTTTGAATGTTTTCTAGAGCTGAACTCCTGAGATGTTCCTAGTCCCTGCGGGGTGCTGCCTGTGTTGAACTCCACAGTCGTTAAGGTTGAGAGCTTCAGAGTCTGTGCAATGTTGCAGGGCTGGTCGGCTTTCTAATTCCAGGATGGGTCCGTTGCGCCGGGCCCTTGGCTCGGAGCCCAGAATGTCCCAGACAGGCCCGGAGGAGAGGGAGGAGAGAAGGAGCATGTAGCCAGGAGACCTGTGACTCCCTGCAAGCACAAAATGCGCAGAACAGCTGAACAAATGAAATACGAGAGAGAGAGAGAGAGAGAGAGAGAGAGAGAGAGAGAGATGAAAAGTGGAAGGTAATGAATTATTGACTTAAGGACTATGGGAGAGTAAAAGGAATAGGAGAGAGAGAGAGGGATATGGAGAGAGGGAGAGGAGGGATATGGAGAGAGAGGGAGAGTTGCCCTGGTGGACTGGGCAGTAATCTGAGTGGTCAGTCGGTCAGTTGATCCTCCTCCTCTCCAGACTGGTCCTTCCGCTCTCCTGGGTGAGAATATGGGCTTCTTCTCCAGCACTCTGGCAGAGACGCGTGCTGGTGCTCACAGTCAGGTAGGCAGCTGTTTGCTGTACAGGTGTGTGCGTGTGAGAGAGGCTGCAGGTGGGAAGACCCTCTGCCTCCCAGCCGTGCAGGTGCGGGTGGAGACGGTGGTGCGTACCTGACCTCAGGCACCTCCACCACGTCTCTCTGCTCTTCTGGACCAGAATGCACTTGTTCAGTTTTTGGTTGAATTTGGATTTATTAGCACCGAGGGTGTGTCTGTTCTAGCTTTTTATGTATGAAGGTGTATTGCAGATAAAGGCTGTAATGTCATTGATACAAGAAGAGGTGAAAATGTGAGAATATTCGGTTGGTGAGGAGGAGAAGTCCTCGACCTCCTCATACTGGAGAAACATGTGATCTGTGACATATTCAGAAGAGAGAGATGCGTATTCTGTGTGTTCCTCAACACGTTTGGTGTGACTTTTAAATCTTTTTGATTGTTGTAGGTAGTGATTGTACAACACGTCTTTGTTAGATTTCAGGAGTAGAACCTTCTAAAATGGTTCAGTTTTGGTGGCCCAAAAGTAGAGAGACTGGCTTTATGGTCCTGGCTTGGAGATGATGTTCACACTTTGAGTGGGATGCAGGAATATGAAGCTGTAGTTTCATTTCAGGGACTGAATACTGATCCCATTCCTACGAAAGCTGTGAAGGTTGAATTTGAACAAACTACACAGAAAACAAAAAAGATTTTCCCACATGTATGCCTGAATCTTCTCTGAAGAGCTGCGTTTGAAGACTCCACTACCCAGAATCACGCACAGCAACCCTGTCTGCTGTTATTCATTAGACACTTCCATCAATTGCATCCAATCATTCAAACCTACAATCCAATCACAGCTGCATCTGGCCTAACGAACGCACATTCATCTTCTGAAGTGCTTAACGTCGGAGCTTTTCCTGCTGTCGGCCGATCGCTCAAAGCTGCTGACCTAACCTAAGTGACTGCGTTTACAGCAGAGACGGCCTCGTTGACCGTCATTAGTGCAAATGAAAAACCTCAGAGAATTACCCCCCCACACTCCCCCCACCCCCCCACCCCTCGCTTCCATGGCTCCAGCCTGCTGTATGGAAAAGAGGCGAGAGGGCTCACTACCCAGGATGCTCTGCAGCTAATGAACTGCCCTGCCATGCCGGCTGGTTTGATCACAAAAGCGAGTTTCAAACTGTGCGTCTGCCTCTTTTCATTGGTTTGTTGTTTTGTGCTGTAAAAACTCCCTCTGTGTAACACATAAGACCACAGAGCTTAAAAATTACATTCAGACTTATTTTCTCATTATTATCCAGGCATGCAAGTGTTTTACTTCTCTGCAGCTCTGCACAAGTTCTAGCTAGTAAATTGGAGGCTGGGTTCACAGAGGCACTGACTGAAATTCCTGTTTTTGTCATTTCTTCAGTACCAGGGTCTGGATGATGTCACTCCCCCTGTGATCAAAAGCACATCTGTGCACATGAAAGGCGTGTTCGTTCAGCTTCTCGTTTTATGTTTGCCGGGAAAAAACGGCACGGATGTGTCCACGAAGAATCGTTTAGTCCAAGAAGTCGTTTAGTTTAAGTTTCAACTTCGTGTAGCATGAGTCACACACACGGAGTTCAGCTGGAGTGAAGCCCAAACCACAACCTTCCAGCAGGCCTTCAACATCTGCCCCTCTCCAGAGGTCCCCGTCTCGGGGACATGGGCACGCCATGGCGACTGGGGTCACTTTGCAAAATTATGAGTCATTTCATTCAGTCCCTTTCATTTCATCCCACACCACATCCTTCGCGTTAATCCCTGATTGTTTTAATTGGACATGTCGCCTGCCTCCACCCTACCATGGCCATTTTGGCTAGTTTTAAAGAGCTTTCTATGTAGATGGAGCTGAATAGCTCAGTGTGTTCTTCTCTTCAGCGTGTAGGAGCTGTGGGAGTCTCCACCTTCGCTACACTTCACTGCCTGTCCTCTGGATCATTTGAGCAGCCTGTGTCCACTGGCTAGACATCATGGGTGGGGATATACGTGTCTCTATATATAGTGAAACAGTAAAAGATCTCCGTCAGTGTAAGTAATAAAAGTTCTGTGTTTGTACGGGTCGTGACCCGTTTGTGGACGTGTTTCGGGACGTGAGGAATGCACTGTCACTTTTCAGTTCGGTTTCCTCTTTGAATAAACTGCAGAGTGGCACATTCCTGTGTGTGTGAGCACTTTCCACTCACACAGTTCTCACTCTGGAAAACAAGAAAGACAGAGGACAAATGTAGGACTGGTGTCCACCCAGGACAGGACGTCTTCAGCATGCAGAGGTAGTGCTGAATTCCTGGATGTGATCGGCATGGGCTCACTCCCCTGAGGACTACAGCCCCCACAATCCCCTGCACCCTCCAGCAGTACATGCTGTCCTGCGTCCCCCTACCCTGGATAAACAATGTTACAAATACGCAAATGAACAAAATGAATGAAGTCATCATATTCGTTGGATTGGGGTGTTGTGTTGCGTTTTCCTGGTGGCCAATCAGGTTCTGATCTTTTGCTCTTCCCTTTGACCCGATGACCTTTGGCCGAGGCGGGAAGCAGAGACATTCGACTTTGCGTCTGAAGTACGTGTGGAATTCACCTATTCAGGCTTCTGCACTTGGGCTGTCGTGGCCCCGTTTTGCTGCACAAGCCTGACTCACTACTTTTAGAAACCGGCTCTGGCCGATGAACACATCACCAGAGAACTACAGGTCTCGCGTCCGAAGCTCCCGTATGTGTACTTTGCAGTAATGCCACTTGTTCAGTCAGTAAACCTCTACACTCGTGTGACTTTACACATCGGATTTAGACTTGATTTTGGAGTGACTACAGGATGAGGCTGGATTTGAGTGATGGAAAAAAAATAACAGTTAAGGTTTTGAATTCATATTCACGTTTATCCTCAACTGATTTTATGGGAGAGGGGCCTTGTCTTGTTCAGACCTCGTGTGTCACAGAGATTCTCTTCATATCTACCTGACACGGTTTTCCGCTCATGCTGACTTGTTGTTAATCAGGTTTTGCCATTTGGAGAGAAAAGAGTCTCCAGCTCTGTCAGGACAGGATTTCCTTTAGCAGCTGTGTTAAAGGCTGACGTTGCATTTTCCCCTAAACATTACGGTGTTTTTGAACAGGCAAGCATAAAGCCGCCCCGGACTGGTTTAGAAGGAAAGTGTGGTCACTGTAAAATAAAAAACACACAAACTCCCTACATCAGCAGTATTAAAGAGTACAGGGGAAGATGGTCAGCTCTCTGTCTTTAGCCTTGACAAGCTGTTTGAGGTTTCAGAGGATGAATGGTAACCTTTGGTCTGTTAAAGATGATTGATACGTGTTTGCATATAATAGCAAGTTCAGTGGAAGACATTTCACAGAATTTTGACTTTGAGGTCATGATGTTCCACTGGACAGTGCGAACACTGTCCATAGCACTGAAACCTGTTGGGCCTCTTTCATAACTCATTCAACACCAGCCCTATTTTACAAACGCTGATGTAAAATTCCTTTCCCGTCTAGATGCTAACTTTCTCCTACACCATATTTCTATTTGACTCGAAATCCTGTCAGCAGGCCCGCACCAGACCACAGCGTGCTGTGTGCGCCTGAGACACAGACCTGAATGGCTAGTAGCTGCAACTTCAGCTTATCAGCCCCAGTGTCCCTCATCTCTGTCCTTTTGGTCCCGCCCTTCCATGTAAGCTCCGCCCTCCTGTGTAAGCCCCACCCTCCCACGTCAGCTCCAGCCAGTCACCTCCGACCTCCCACGTCAGTTCAGCACTGCCGTGTACACGTGGACGCAGTGAGGCATTCTGCTCCTCTCAACAGTCCCCCAGTGTGTCAGTGCTTGGCAGCAGGACTGTTTCACTCCTGTAGGGGGCAGAGCAGAGCAGAGGGCAGGAGGGGTGGTGGTGATGGTGGTTCTGGGAGCTGGGGTTGGTTCATAAGATTTCTCTTTTGAGGTGAGGATTGGGAAGAGGAAGGCAGAGGGTGTGATTGGCTGCTGGACATCGTGGTGGGTCAGGTGAGTGCCAGCGGACCATGCTGCAATGCATACTGTTACATTTTGAAATTAGAATAACTGAATATTAATGGTTCTTTAATTTTGTACATCAGATGGATGTAATGAGGAATCAGAGTTTCTATTAGGGTTGGTGGTGTCTGGTTTGTCGGGTTTCAGTTTATGCTAATTCACAGCAGAGAAGTAGCGTGCTGCTCTATCAAAACCCATCCGGACATACACAGGTGTATTGGTATTAATATGGAAAGTCAATAAATAGAAATGTATTTATGTATTAATGCCGTGTTTTAGTTGGGTAGTGGCTCAACAGGGACTGCCCTTCACACACGAGAGCGGTGGCCGTTTGTGTTTCAGACCAGCTTGTTTGAGTTTCCCCTTGACTCCCGTTCAGTGATGTCATATCCTGGGTCATTGTACAGACTACAGGCGTATTTAAAATGACTTTCTTGAAGTCTGTGGCTTTGCCTGGTTTATTCATTATCTTGTTTGCTTGTTGTCTTATAAACACTGAAGACCCCATACTGCACATTGGCCCCCTGCAGCACTGATCCAAACAGTGTTGAACAGCGAGGGTGACTAGCATTATGTTTAATCTTTACCTTATGTGTGTGGAGTGTCTTAAATGCATTGAGGTTTCTCCAGTCATTCTAGACCTTTGAACTTAGAAAGGAACTGCGGGCTACTCTGTATGGCTTATGGAGTATGTATCCTAGAGTATGTCTCCTATTGCTACTTCAGATTAGGTTGTAATGTAAAAAAAAAAATACTCCCATATCATATGGCGCACACAGTACACCTGGGGATACAACTGTGGTCAGGTTTAAAATTTCACTGGCCAACAACCATTTTGCCTCCCAAATAAAAACCTTGTTATTATGTATTTTGCATGCTGAATCCAAATATATTTCTCCATCATCCATTTTTCTGGCCAGAACACTGATATGTCATTATGTACAGTATAGAAATGTGGTACCAAGGTAAGTACTGTGTGTTGGCAGAATACTGCTGCAGACTGAAGAGGAACGTTACTGAGGTCGAGTATAGGTATAAAATACTTATTTTAGAGTAAAACCAGCCTTATTTATGTATTAGCAATATAAAATTGACGTGAAATTGAATTGCCCTCTCACCTCAAAACCATACTTGACAGCATAAATTCAGCATTCAGAATTCAGTATATTAGAAGGTCTACCTGTATTAGTGTAAAAAAAAAAACCCATTCCAATTTTGTAGACCAGAAATCAGTTATTTCTGTGCTATGCTGCGTTTTTGCCTGGGTTAAAATGAGACCCAGTGACAACTGGAGCTGGTAATTCTGGTTCACATCGGCACTCTGTAATACAGTGCAACAGGAGAAGTAGGTCAGCAGATGGAGTTGTGCACTCTATCTTGTAGACGTGTGTGTGTGTGTGTGTGTGTGTGTGTGTGTGTGTGTATCCTGGTGGCTTTTGGAATGCTGTGTCATGAGCTCTTGCTGTGCTGTGTTTATTTTTGCTCTCTGTAGCCACCCTCTGGTATTCCTAGTGTGTTGTTGAGTAACTCACTCTTGACTCATGTCTTATTTGCCATTTAGACATAAACACAGTGTGTTGTTTACATTGGAGACACAAGGGGTTCTTGCTCCATTCTAACTGTGTAAGTTAGATGTTAGTTACTGATTGAATTCTGAACAGAGTTGCTTTGCTTTTGGAGACTTCCGGATCTCAGCTGGTTTCGTAATGTGTGTGGAGCTCATGTTAAACGCTGGACTCGCAGAATACAATTTCATTAATGCTTCTAAATACACATTATTTGGACAGTGCTGTGGTGTGTCTTTATTTGTGTTTGGAGGTGCTGTCTGAGACACTGATATATGATACATGACTGGTATGGGCTTGAGTCTTTGTTCATAGGATAAACTGCTGTTTTAACATAAATAAATAAACATTAATTTGACTTAACATAATTGTTTTACATTCAGGATGCTTGATGAGATTATAATCTCATCTAATAATATATTCATATTTTCTCCATTTTTCTTTGGACAGCAAATCTCCTGTTTTGTCGCTGTTGCTCCAGTTATACATCCATATTCCGTAGATGAACAAAATGAGCGAGATAATGAGGGAGATGGTTTGCCCTGCCTGAGATATTCATTCAGTGATCTTATCAGAACTAAGGATGTTATTCAAGACATACACTTCAGTAGAGGAACCTGTGTCACAGAACACTGCTAAATCTCCTGAGAGTGTACACACTGCGGTAGATGGAGGTTGAGAGTGTACACACTGTGGTCGATGGGAGGTTGAGAGTGTACACACTGCGGTAGATGGAGGTTGAGAGTGTACACACTGCGGTAGATGGAGGTTGAGAGTGTACACGCTGCGGTAGATGGAGGTTGAGAGTGTACACGCTGCGGTAGATGGAGGTTGAGAGTGTACACGCTGCGGTAGATGGAGGTTGAGAGTGTACACACTGCGGTAGATGGAGGTTGAGAGTGTACACACTGCGGTCGATGGGAGGTTGAGAGTGTACACACTGCGGTCGATGGGAGGTTGAGAGTGTACACACTGCGGTAGATGGAGGTTGAGAGTGTACACACTGCGGTAGATGGAGGTTGAGAGTGTACACACTGCGGTAGATGGAGGTTGAGAGTGTACACACTGCGGTAGATGGAGGTTGAGAGTGTACACACTGCGGTAGATGGAGGTTGAGAGTGTACACACTGCGGTAGATGGAGGTTGAGAGTGTACACACTGCGGTAGATGGAGGTTGAGAGTGTACACACTGCGGTAGATGGAGGTTGAGAGTGTACACACTGCGGTAGATGGAGGTTGAGAGTGTACACACTGTGGTAGATGGAGGTTGAGTGTGTACACACTGCGGTAGATGGAGGTTGAGTGTGTACACACTGCGGTAGATGGAGGTTGAGTGTGTACACACTGCGGTAGATGGAGGTTGAGTGTGTACACACTGCGGTAGATGGAGGTTGAGAGTGTACACACTGCGGTAGATGGAGGTTGAGTGTGTACACACTGCGGTCGATGGGAGGTTGAGAGTGTACACACTGCGGTAGATGGAGGTTGAGAGTGTATACACTGCGGTAGATGGAGGTTGAGAGTGTACACACTGCGGTAGATGGAGGTTGAGAGTGTACACACTGCGGTAGATGGAGGTTGAGAGTGTACACACTGCGGTAGATGGAGGTTGAGAGTGTACACACTGCGGTAGATGGAGGTTGAGAGTGTACACACTGCGGTAGATGGAGGTTGAGAGTGTACACACTGCGGTAGATGGAGGTTGAGAGTGTACACACTGCGGTAGATGGGTAGTGTGTTATCAGCTGGCACTGCTGTGTATTGTCTGCTGTCAGTTGTTTTTTTTTTCCCGAAGATTTCTGAGCTTCATGAACAGAGGTAGCTTGAAGGTGAAAACACTTCAAATACGAACGTGCCTGTGTGCCTTTGGGTGTGGTTGGTGCAGTCTGCCTACAAATGGCATCAGAAGTGGGTGGAGTAGTGAAGCTATCGGCGTATACCCATGATCAGAGCAGCATGCCCTGCTGTGAGGAGGGCAAATGTCATCACGCGCTCAGCTTACGAGGGATTTTGTGGTCAGAGCACGTGTTTGCCACCTGGAAGGCCCAGAGGTTTATGCAGATGTGATGACCAGGGCCGGAGGCTGTTGTGAACACGGCTTACATGGACTTTGATGATCTTCCATCAATCCCTCGAGGTGTTGGAACTAAACGTGTGTGACGGCTCTCCACCGACCGCCAGAGGGCCGACTCGGATCTTCTCACTGATGTCACCTCCTCTTCATCTGAACTCTCAAGCAGGAATCCCTGCCAAACTTCTCTCTGTTCCCGGTATCTTGTATTAAGGCTTCCAATCCCCGGCTGGCTGTGGTCCAACGCTGCCCCCGGCGCTGCAGCCCTAACACGTTCCTCTACCTCCTTCTTATTTTCCCTTCAAAGAATTCCATTGTAGCAAATCATGACATCACCACTCCTAATTGTTTCCAGTTGGAGCTGCACACGTTTCTGCCATTTGCCGTTTCCAGAATGACTCCGGGCAGCCAGTCGGCGTCCGTTACAGCACACGCAAATGTGAGAAACGGCGTATGACATCAGCGGGTGACGCCTGTTATTTAGGCTGCTATGGCTGGGCTGAGGAGCAGAAAACCCTGTGAGGGACTTTTTACCCCCCCCCCCCCCCTCTCTCTCTCTCTCGCTCTCTCTCTCTCTCTCTCTCACCTTCACTCTCTCTCTCTCCCTCTCTCTCTCTCCTCCCTCTTCTCTGGTTTGCATTAACACTTTGAGGCCCCTTGTGGCTGAGACCCCTAGTTTTCATTTCATTTTTCTTTCTCCTCTTTGTTTATGTAGGCAGAAGGAGGCCAGGAGCTCAGCGTGGGCTGCGAGAAACACTTTTGCATGTCTCTGTCGCTAGCGTAGTGGACGTCAGCCCTGAACTGGACACTCGGGCAGAGCTACGGTCAAGCAGTCCCAAGCACGCAGGAGCAGTGTCAAGCTTGGCCATGGTCCAGTTGTACTTGGGGTTCAGTACAGGCACATGTAACTAGTTGGAGCTGAGGTCTTCATGAGAGCTTAGAGACTCTGGCATTGTCCAGTTGGAACTCCCTTCCATGACATCATCATGTGGTTAGAGGGAGGCCAGCAGATCTATTTATTTATTTATTTATTTATTTTAAGGCTGTTCATTGATTTGGTGACTTCAAAGACGTCCCAAATGTGCACTTGTTTGGACAATATTATTACACTTGAGTTTATTCTCATACATGTCTTGGAATTGTTTCTGTCAGAACTGACTGTGATATTCTGGGCTGGTTTTGATGGCTCCAGCTATATCATTGGTTTCGACAGGAGCTCAGGTTGCTATTAAAACAATGTGTCAGACAGTTTAGTCAATAACTCATTGTTACTCACTGTTATCTGCTTCCACCATTACACTAACTCAGTCATTACTTATATAAATGTAAAACGAATGAACCTTAAGGAGTTTAGGAAAATGTCCCGCATTCATTGTTCAGTGGCCGAGCTTCTCTTACCAAAAAGAAGTTTATTCAAGTGTACTTATTTTTTTTTAACTAGAAATGTTCCAAGTTAGTCCGAAAAAGTATTAAATTGGAATACTTTCTAGTCCACTTAAAGTATATGGTCTGTATATATATACTTGCTATACTTATACTGAAGTATACTTAATAAAATGAACTTACTATACTACCGTTTTGCTAAGGGTTCTGTAGGGTAAATGTAACTGAGAAGACCTGAGCAGACCACGACTGGTTTTTTAATACAAGCAGGAGGTGTGAACTGTCCCCAGACCCTGGCCAGTAGTCGCAGCACCCGAGCTGCTAGGAGAACCTTGTCAGCTGTGGAGCTCGTCCGCTTCTGGTTTTGCGAGTGCGGGCAGATCTCAGAGCCCAGCCGTCGGGTACATGTGGAGAAGGAGCACACAGGCACTGTGTGGAAGGACACAGAGCATCTGCTGTACTGCTGTAGTATCAGCAGCCCCTGAGAGCCCCACTCCATACGGAGCTGCTTTGAGCTCCAACGTTATCATCTCAATCACCCTCATGCCTGCAGGCTCAAGTCTGGATCAAAAGTAGTAGTTGTCCCTTCTGGGTTTTGAAGAAGAGAGTCTGGAACCATGACACTCAAGCCAGGCCTTTGGATCTAAATCTGGACCTGATTTTTGTAATCACTAAGCAATTTTTTGTGAACTGCTCTAGAGGATGGAGCAGCTCAGGTCTGCTGGACGGTGTATAGGAAGGACAATGTAGCAAGATTCTGTGTATGAAATATGATGCTTATGGAATGTGTAGTTATTTGAATCAAGTGGAAAGGCGCCGTGACATGATTTCAAATGTCTGTGTGAATAAGTGCGTAAGGGGAAGCTACTCTGTAAACCATCCTGGTCACAAAAACAGGCAGCTGTACATCCCTCCTATAGCAACAAGCTCTGCACAGCAACATGAAAATAGCACAGCCTTCAGACACCCGCTCACACACAGCCATTCTCGGTCTCGTCCATGTCATATCCAGGACCTCATCATGGCAAATGTTGATGTGGGCGTTCCCCTCGTTTCCATTTAGAGCACGCTCAAACGCCCGCTCAAACGCCCGCTCAAACGCACGCTCAAACTCAGATTCCCCTTTGGCAGTCTGGTGTTTGAAGTTTCAGATGCAGTGAGGCCAGGCCGGCAGCCCGAGCCTCCGTGGGGAGGGAAAAGGCCAGGTTGCTAATTAGAGGCAGTGGCCAGCTCCTTCCTGCCATGTCCTTGTAAAATCACATGGCCATCTGGGAATTATTTTCTGTGGGTTTTTTTTTTTGTTATTGTTGCGTCAGCTGCCATCCTGTCCCCCCATTTCTGTGACACTTGGACCAGTCCACCTTCCAAGCCCTGCCTCGTCTTCTGTCTCCAGACAGGTGCTGGACCGCTTCAACACAAACCCCTAACACAATCACTCCAGCTTTGTCTACTGTGGACCGAAGGTCGTGTCTGACCTGTGGAGATTCCTAAAGAGCGACAAACGTCTCCCATGCTTGGCACGTGCTCGGAGTGTGATGGGTGGGGCGTGTCATGTCGAGGGGGTGTGGCTGGTCTCACCTGCAGGCTGTTGAGTGCCACTGCTTAACAAACACAGGGGGGAGAAAAGCATCACTGCAGCATACACACCTGCACAGACACCACCAAACACCAAACAGACAGGCTTGCTTTCATATAGGGCAATTTAAAGGCAGGTGTATCTGTCTCTCCCTCCCTCCCTCCCCCCCCTCTCTCTCTCTCTCTCTCTCTCTCTTTCTCTCTCTTTCTCTCGCTCTCTCTCTCTCTCTCCCTCTCTCTCTGCTCTATTAATAGACGCAAGTCGCCTGCCAAGCCTCCCGACCCACACTAACATTCCTCTGCTGCGTTTGAATAGAGGCGGAGTCATCTTGCATTTGCCCGCCCACTCTGACACCCCCCCCCCCTCCTTTCATGCCTTCTCTCTTTTCTTCTTGACTAACATTTCAGTTTTTTTTCCCTCCAGAATTTTGTAAATGCAGGCTGAGGAGCCGTTTTTACTCCGTCCCTTGGCATCGGGTCTAGGAGAGAGCTCCACCCCTTTTTCCTGGCCCCTGTCCTTCCATTCACACACAAAACACACGCCCCTTTTTTTCCTCAGACCCCACCCACTCCCTTCACACTCATGCCTCGTGAGCAGGGGGGGCAGTACCAAACCGTGCTGGAGAGAAGCAGAGGGAAAGACAGACAGAGAGAGAGAGAGAGAGAGAGAGAGAGAGAGAGAGAGAGAGAGAGAGAGAGAGAGAGAGAGACAGGGCTCGTCTGTTTGCGATTCTAGCGATGGCCTGCTTGGGTTCCAGGGCGGCTATCCTAGCCTGCTCTCTCCGAGCGGGACAGCACGTCCACGGGGTGCCGTGGTGATGGCCCGACACAGAACTCTATGGGAGTGTGTGCTCATCAGGCAGATATGTGGTGTTTGCAGTGCAACTCGGAGAAGACCCAGTCCCTGCTGGAGCTGGAATTGGATGGCTGGTAAGACTGGGCAGTGTGTGTGCATATTAGTGTGTTTGTCTGTGTAAGATCTCACCAGATGTGAGACATTACCTCATGCTGTTGTTTGTTAGTGACTCTAATGTGTGTAAGTGGAGGTGGTTGTGTGTGTTTTTACGTGGAGGTGGTTGTGTGTGTGTGTGTGTGTGTGTGTGTGTGTGTGTGTGTGTGTGTGTGTGTGTGTGTGTGTGTGTGTGTGTGTGTGTGTGTGTGTGTGTGTGTGTGTGTGCAAGTGGAGGTGCTTGTGTGTGTGTGCAAGTGGAGGTGCTTGTGTGTGTGTGCAAGTGGAGGTGCTTGTGTGTGTGTGCAAGTGGAGGTGCTTGTGTGTGTGTGCAAGTGGAGGTTGTTGTTGTGTGTGTGTGTGTGTGTGTGTAAGTGGAGGTTGTTGGTGTGTGTGTGTGTGTGTGTGTGTGTGTGTGTGTGTAAGTGGAGGTGCTTGTGTGTGTGTAAGTGGAGGTGCTTGTGTGTGTGTAAGTGGAGGTGGTTTTGTGTGTGTGTGTGTGTAAGTGAGGTGCTTGTGTTTTTCCTGCGGACGGTTCACTCAGTACCCACTGATGCATCTGAAATGGCCTTCTGTATCCACAACAGATGGATTTGTTTGAACATGTTCACATGTTGAAAAGCCCTTTCATTTGTTTAGATAAATTCAGACAGTCCTCTTCAGTATTCTGGTCCTAATGAATGTAGTGATTTCACTCTCAGGTCTGTCCCTAGCCCAGGGTTCCTCTGAAGGAATTTCATTCATTTCTAATTCGGCGCATGTCCTAGACAAGGCCTGGGGCTCCATATACTGTCTGTACGCTGTGTATTGGTCCATTATTAAGAAGCTTGTGTGACTGTTTATCAGAGTGATGTTCCGTGATGAGGCTGACTGCATGTTACGCGTGACTGACACCAGTCTGACATCTGTTAGAAGAGAAGTGTGTGGTTTATTTATGACGGTGTCTAAAGGACCACTCTGTACAACTAGGCTGTTGTGTTGAGATTCATGCCTGGCTTGTTTAAAAGCACATACGTTCATACAGTCATTACATTCACCATCCTCTGAAAAACTTCACTTATCTCAGCTCAGCCAAGCTGAGATGTTCAGTAGAACTTCTGTGTTGTTCTTGAGCACTTTCTGAATGTTTTTATGTTTTTAATGCTTCTGTCTATATCAAATGGGTGCAACCACACAGTATATATAAGTATACTATAAACCCTCCAGGCCGCGTAACCAAAGGCATTACTGACTGTCCTCTAGACTGAAGCTATTTTTTTTTTAGTCTGCTGTGACATACTGGATACAACAGTGTCGCATTTCAGCGCTGGCAGGCCAGATCAGGAAACGGCTTAGAGAGAGGCAGCACCGGGGGGTGGGTGGGGGGGGGGGGGGGGGGGGTGTACCCTGCTTCCTCGGGTTCAGGCGAACATTCCCCGTCCCCTCACACCCGCCGTGCCCTCACTGACTCTAACGCGGGGTCGAGCGCAAAGATCAGCGGCTCTTCCCGCCACTCGCCGGAAGCGTCACGTCCTTGATGGGGCCGCCGTTAGTTGCATAATGGCTGTCACTGGTTTGTCTGCCAGTTCCTCCACGTTTCTGGCCGGCTCCATTACACCATGCTGCTCCTGGCTTTTCCTGGACAACCGCGACATGCTGTTGGCGTTTATGGTTAGAGGCCCAGGAGTGAGAGCTCCGTTTTGGTTTGGGTGAAAGGGTGACATGTGGAAGGAGTGATGGCACAGACAGGTATGAGCTCGTAGTGGTGTGTGAAGCACTGGAGACGCAGGCACACACACACAGACACACACACACACACACACACACCTCAGGTCTGCTCTTCATTAACAGGTTGGATTCCCAGAACTTCCGCGGACACTTTCCTGCTCCCCTTCCTCCGCTAACCCATCTATCCGGACTGGGAATGCTGGAATTTTTCCCCGAGTCATGATGGAACACATTAACCTCAGGCAGCGTCTGTTAGGAGGCCCGGCTGGAGCTCTGGGGACGGTTAAACGGAGTCCGAGGGAGCGTTTACAGGGGCGTCCGGCTAAACGCATCCCGTCCTGCCCTCCGCTGTAAATCACGGGCAGCTGCAGGGTCTCTGCGTCCTCTACCATCTTGGCACCTCCACCGTGCGACTCACTCCCACTGGGGAGGAGAAGCACCCCACACCCCTTCTAAGAGTCACCGCTACCATATGGTTCTGGAGCATTCCTCTCATGTTAATCATTCTTTGTAGAGTTGCTGGGACTCTGAGCAGAAGCGTGAGTAGTTAAGGATTACCAGGCCCGCCCATCATTGGTGGCGACCCGACATGAATCCACATTTATCCCCTTTTTGCCATCGTTGGTCTCTTATGGGATTTTTTGTAATTCACACTGTTGGTGATGGTGTGTAAGCTCTAAGCTTGCTGCCTGGTTTAGTAATGTCTCTCCCATAACCAAGGAACCCCGGCATTAGTGGATAAAACCTGCTATATGCTGTATTTATGGTCTTTGTGGTTAAGCTGGTGGATGCGGAAAGAATTCTAACACGTGCTTAGGGAGATATGTGGGGAAAAAAGAACCCCTTCCATTTCAATGCTTCGTATAGTAAGTGCTCGCCCTGCATTCACCACAGTCACTCATAATTTATGCCATTTCATAAAGAAGCAGGATTTTGAAACGCAAACTCAGCTATACATTAAAACTTTGCAGCTGTTGCAAGTTTAAATAAATGAGAAGTCACGTCTCATGTGGAGAGTTTGGAGTTGCCTTCGTTGATAGGAGTGGTGGCAGAGGAGTCCTGCGGGACAGAGTCCTGCGAGACACTGTCCTGTCCGTCACGTGCACACCAACAGCTGCTCTTTACAGAATGTTCTTTTATGACCTTGCGCTGGTGCAAAGGTGAGACAGCCTTGGGGAGAAGCTCTAGTGCACTCTGCATGCTTTGTTACCTCTCTCACGCACTCATACTCTCTCACACACACACATACACACACACTCCAGTCACTTCTCAGAATGTCTGGTCTTCAACATAATTCATTACACTTATTTTCTGTCATCTTGGTTATAACACACACGCACACACATACACACACACACACACACACACACACACACACACACACACACACAGTGCGAACACCACATCAAATACATAAAATAATGACATCGTTCATTACTATTGAGACAAGCTGTTTCCCCCGAGCTCCTCAGTCACGGGAACCAGACCCACCGCACTGGTGGCATGTGTGGGGTGTGAAAGTGCCACAGGGACATAAATAATGGAAGCAAAGTGTCAGATGCAGTTGCAAAAATCAGGCGGCTGACTGAGAAGTAGCTTTGATGGTATTTGGGTGGTGAGGTCACTGCGTAGGGTGGTGAGGTCACTGGTGGTGCCCAGCTGTCACAGCTCTCCGTCTTCCACAACCTTCAGGGGTCACTGTGTCATCGAGTGTGTGTGAGATTTCAGATATTTGAGTCTTTTTACCGTACCGTATGATACGTGTTGTTATAGCCGCGCGCTTGCCTGTACCGGAACCTCAGCGAACAACCAGCAATTGGCAGAATATGAAGAACATGGATTTATGACACTGAATGCTGACATTGCCGTGCGTCTTCCAGCTGCGTAACCATTCCTTGGCTTTGAACACGCAGCCGTTGGAGTAGAAAGCGCAGATCAAAAGATGGATTGTTCCGCAGACGGCCTGGCGGAGACTTGTGTCGTCGCTGTAATGTGAAATCTCTCCGTCTCCTTGTGAGTCCTGCGTCCTCTGTCTGGAGATCCGTGCCACACGGGCCTCTGTGGAATCGGACCCTTCGTTTCTCTCGGTTTGGTTCGTACCATCCCCGCAGGATGCTCAGATGTCGATGGGCATACATGTCCACACGTACTGTCAAATGTATGCTATCCACCGAGACATATCGTCAATGGATCAGTGTACAAATACTCGTGTTGGGGCGGTTTGCCAGTGCATCACATTTGTTGTTGTGAGGTGTGTTTTGGTGTAGAGCTTTACATGATGTACCCGATGATGATTAGAAAACGGGTTTAGTATTGTCCATGTTCCTGTCACTCTTTACATTGTCATACTATAGCAGCAATAACCAGGACTTGTGTGCTTGTGCTCAGAACAAAACTGAGCCTCACTTACATCTATGGGTTTGTGTCCTATATAACACTTACCAACCCACATTCCCAGTCAAACCACGTCAAGTCAGGTTTTATTTATGTAGCACTTTTTGAATTGAGCATGCTCACAATATTCTCCAGTCCAGTACTGACACTAGATCTCTCCCTCCCCCTCTCTCTCTCTCTCTCTCTCTTTCCCTCTTCCTCTTTCTCTCTCTCTCTCTCTCTCTCTCTCTCTCTCTCCTTTTATATATATGCATTATATCCGTCATATGTGGCCTTTACCAATCACTGTGGAGCTGCAAAGGTGGAGATTCCACCTGGGAGAATGCGAGGGAGAGAGAGAGAGAGAGAAAGAGATGGAGAGAGAACCACGTGCCATGACAGATGGTGGTGGAGACTCATCCCAGGAGCCATTATGCAAGACGTGTGAACTTCTCTGCTTCACCAGGAGCCCACAATGCTACAGCCACAAGCCCGTGCCGGAGTGGGCCTGTGTGGTCCTGTGCAGCACAGTGGGCCTGTGTGGTCCTGTATAGCAGAGCCAGCCCATCCATACGGTTGTGGCTTGGTGAATGAGCATAACATCAGATCACTAGTAGACTCTCATCATGAGCATAACATCAGATCACCACAAGACTCTCATCATGAGCATAACATCAGATCACTACTAGACTCTCATCATGAGCATAACATCAGATCACTACTAGACTCTCATCATGAGCATAACATCAGATCACTACTAGACTCTCACCATCCGCTGCACTAGGATGAGTGTGTGTCAGTTGGTTTTAGGTGCGTGTGTAAACATCACCACCCATGTCCTTTGCCGTCTCAGGTTTCTCCCGTGTCTCGTGCCAGTAGCTTTATGCAACATCCTGCATTCTCTGTACATCACTGCATTAGCCATACTGTATTCCTTAATGCAGACTATTTTAGAAGCTACACTCAATTCCCAAATGGATTTGAGCACTGAAGCATGAAGCTTGACTATGTCACTGGCGTGCTTGTGGTGGCACAAACACGGGGGGCACGAGGACGCTGGGGCATGCTAGGGCGGGAGGAGGGCCCGGTCTGCACTGTGAGCGAGTCGTCTCCTGTTCAAAGTGAAAGTTCCTGGTTTACACAGCCACGAGTGCAGCTGCTGCACAAGCCTGCCCCAGTGTCGGTGTTCCTGCAGGCGGGGCCGGGGGGCACTAGGACCTCACCTCCACCCGCCTCCTCACCTGGACGTCTCTGCCGTTACAGCACATGCGCTTCTAGATTTTAACCTCTGAGAAACTTTTTTCCAAGCAGAAACAATGTTCACGTGGTAGTGCTGGTAAACGATTGGGTCCTGGTCCGGTTTTATCATGGCAGACTTTGTCTGCACTGCACTTTGAACTTTTTGTTTGTTTGTATGGTTTTTTTCTTTCTTTCTTTCTTTTTTTCTTCATGGCTAACAATATTTGGAGGAAGAGTTGTGAGTTTTTTGGAAACAGGAGTCCCTTCTTTGGACGAAAGCTTGTGGCGAGTAAGAGTGAGTGAGTAAAGCGTTACGTTGCTGTCATAAACATGGGGGTGTTGAGTGTTTATTAAACTACCGCACTGTCCGCCCACTGCCTACCTGCTAGACATACTGGTTACGTCACCTCTGACTTCATCTTAACTTTGCATATTTCATTTCAGAATTCTGTTTCTTGAATGCAAAACCTTTGTGAATTTGGTGCTTTCTGTGGTTATCTGACGGATTTGGTGTTCTCTGTCTGATCGGGTCTCTGAAGGCAGTGCTACCTGCCAGGCCCGCCTCATTCTCTCTGCACTTAGGGTCCAAATGGCAATTTCTTGTTCGAATAAGTGCTGCACTTCAGAGACCTGTGTTTGAATGCAGTGTGTTTTTTAATGCAGTGTGTTTGAATATGTTGCAGTATTATACAGTTTCTGGTGTAGACTGCCAATAGAGCCTTTTAAAATGTTTATTTCCATTGCCAATGTTAAACTACACAACTAGAGTTTGGCTGGGTGCAAACATGAGGAAAAGTACAGTTACTAAACTGTAAACATACATTATAATTTACATGTCTTTACATGTCACACGTCATACATTATACTTTACATGTCTTTACATGTCACACGTCATACATTATACTTTACATGTCTTTACATGTCACACGTCATACATTATACTTTACATGTCACACAGGTTCATTCTTGGCCCTTTTCCAGGTGGGAAAACTGCAGTTTCCATATTGTTTCAAATCATTTGTTTGTTACATGGAAAACGTAGTTTCTCCCAAGTCCAGAATATCCGTTAATTTTCTGAACCACATGTGGTACATTGAAACCGACCCTAGTTTCCGCATTTGTAATATCGTTCTCTTTGAACGGTCGTAGTTTACAGACCCCCCTGCTGTGTTCTGCTAGGGCTCTTTGTGGTGGTTTGGGTACTGTTCCACATTACAGCTGAATAACGGTGTGGGTCTGTCTTTCGCAGCGTGGAAGGGGAGGTTCAGAGCAGTGAGCCCACTCCTTCCCTGGACCGGGGCCCAGGCTACGGCCCCCTGAGCCCCAGCTCCTCCCTCAGCCCCGAGGGTGCGGGGTACGGTCCAGCCGCCCTGCCCGGACCCCAGCGGCCACGCCGGCCCAAACTCCAGCACTCCCAGTCCATTCTCCGCAAGCAGGCTGAGGAGGAAGCCATCAAACGCTCGCGATCACTCTCCGAGAGCTATGAGCTCTCCACGGATCTCCAGGACAAGCAGGTAGGACTATTGGGAAGGTGGGTGGAGGGGTGGGGGGGGGGGAGGCTACATTTTCATACGTAGCCACCTTGTTAACTTTCTTTCTTGGGCCTCCCAGGTGGAGATGCTAGAGAGGAAATATGGCGGGCGATTCATCAGCAGACACGCTGCTCGCACAATTCAGACTGCGTTCCGCCAGTACCAGATGAACAAGAACTTTGAGCGTCTCAGGAGTTCCATGTCGGAGAACCGCATGTCGAGGCGCATTGTTCTGTCCAACATGAGGATGCAGTGTTCCTTCGATGGGCCTGAGAAGGCCCACAGCTCGTTCTTGGAGGGCAGACAGATGTCTCTCAGTGAGGACAGGAGCCCGGTGGTCACTGTGGCGCAGCCCCAACACGAGGACGTGAACCCCACGTGCTCACTCCCGCCCTCCACGACCCCTGGTGACCTCAGTGACACCATTACGGAGCTCGAGGACGCCTTCTCTAGGCAGGTGAAGTCACTGGCGGAGTCGATTGACGATGCCCTGAACTGTCGCAGTCTGCACGAGGAGGAGGGGGACCGGTCCGCACAGGTCCAGGACATCCGGGCCGAGCTTGCGTACGAGGCCGACCCGGCTCACGGTGCTATCCAGCGTAAGTTGGACAACATGATGGCTTCTTACAGCGATGTGACGCTCTTCATCGACGAGGAAGACCTGTCGCTCCCGATGCGACTGGCTCACTCGGCCGACCCGCCGTCCAGCACCGATTCAGACCAGCAGGCCCAGTCCGTCGTGTCTTCCCAGGAGTACTGGATGCCCAAGGATGACAAAGCAGACACGGACACCAGCTGCCGGAGCACGCCGTCGCTGGAGGCGCGAGAGCCACGTCTGCACGTGGAACACCTCCCTCTGCTGACCGTCGAGCCGCCCAGCGACAGCGACCGCTCCGAGATCGACTCACTGAAGCAGCAGAACCTCTTTGAGCGAAGCGTGGCCGGTGCTCAGCCCAGTCCCAAGCACATAGCTCGTGGCCTGCCCCGCCGAGGCCCCTCCCTCTCCCGGGACGAGGAGCCAATCAGGCACCGGCAGCTGGAGAGCCACCTGGCCATCAACGGGAATCGACAGAGCAAGTCGGAGTCTGACTTCTCGGACGGCGACAACGACAGCATCAACAGCACTTCAAACTCCACCGACACCATCAACTGCAGCTCGGAGTCGTCGTCGCGGGACAGCGTGAGGGAGCAGACGCTCAGCAAACAGACGTACCACAAGGAGACGCGCAACAGCTGGGACTCGCCCGCCTTCAGCAACGACGTCATCCGCAAACGCTACTATCGCATCGGCCTCAACCTCTTCAACAAGTACGTCCCCCGCTCCCGGACACCTAGCGGCCTCGCGCGCATAGTGTGTGTGTAGATGTGAAGTTCACCTCTTTGACAGTCTGATGGTTTGATAGTTATTTAATTACTCAGTTAGGTGATTCTCTTTAAATATGTTGGAGTGACTAAATTGATAACAGTGAGCCAAACTCTTTTCTATATGCTTTAATAGTGAGTCTTGCTTTGAGACTGGGAACTAACCACATTTCTTTTGAAATGGTCTTATTGTTTCAACTTTATTTAATGGGTGTCCTCGGGTTATATTTTGGAAACCATATGAGTGTCTTTCTTTCAACTGCAAATACATGAGAATTATTCTTTATGTACCATGACACAGCCCAGATAATGTAGCTATTCAGCCAAATGCCAGTCTTAATAAGTCCCTGGTGGTAGAAGGCCTGGGGTGACGTCTGGATTCTCTGTAATCATACTGTGGATTTATGGCGGGAAAAATGCTGATTGCTTGTTGCAATCAGAAAAATAACACAAAGCCCTTATTCCATGTGCACAGATGTGATAGATTCACAGATGTCACAGAGGCACATCTGTCAAAAGCTTGCAGGGGCTCCACAAACCTACCTTACTCACAGTCTGCAGGCTTTCCAGGCGCTATGAATGCAGGCTCTGTCTGTCTCTGTCGAATACCGAGAAGACAGAAAACATGCAGAAAGACCTGCCTTGTCACAACCTTGGCTTAACTTCACTAGAATACGAAAAAAACTTCCATGCATGTCAGACGTGTTTGTTTTAAAACAGCAGGATTGATTCTCTAACAGCATGAGCTTTATGGTGATTGACATCAAACAAATTAAACCACTAGATGCTAGATGAACAGTAAAATAAGGAAACACACTTTGATCTCAGCGAAGGGGAACTAAAGTGTTTATGAACTGCAAACATCAGACGACCTCTCCCTTTAGGGTGAGGAAAGTTGTCTAAAAGCATTTTGAATTGCTTTGCTCTCTGAATACACATGCAGTTAGGAGAATGTACTGCCCATACGCAGGACTTTAGTGTACAGGTCATGTCTCGCTGGATTCTGTGTGAAAGTCCGGTTTCCTTCAGAGACGGAAAGGAATTATATAAAATGTGTGTGGAAAAGCTCATTTTGTATAAGTATTGCAATGTATCACAGTATAAAAATGTTGAAATGATCTAATTTTGGTTTAATTGCATAATGGAGCTAAAACAGAAAGCGAGCAACTATAATTGATCATAATTAATGGATATGCAAATTTTTTTCCTTTTCTGTTTTGTAACGTAAGCGGTATTTTGTAATTGTGACTATTGGTGTTTTCTTAATGAATGTGAGTGAATCTGCAGTTACGGAGTGTATTTCTGTGGGAAGGTATTCACTCCTCCCTCCTCTGCAGCTCAGACTTAGGGGAATGCTCTTCCACACAACACCACCATATGTTCCTAATTATTTTTCACACCTAGGTCTGCCCTAGGTGAGGGGCTTTTTAGAGCATAACACACCAAATGGTTTATTTTTTCCTCATTTAGTTTTTGTTTCGAGGGCTTTAACCTTCTTACACTTCCCGCTTCCCTTGGAGTGTTTCTCGTGTTACACGGGGAAAACATCGTGGTTTGTGTGTGGATGGGTGGCACGAAGTCCACAGAAAATCTGTTGATTCGTTTTCAGAAAGCCAGAGAAAGGTGTTCAGTACCTGACTGAGAGAGGATTTGTTCCGGACACACCTGTGGGCGTGGCCCACTTCCTGCTTCAGAGGAAGGGGCTGAGCCGCCAGATGATTGGCGAGTTCCTAGGCAACCGGCAGAAGCAGTTCAACAGGGATGTTTTAGAGTAAGTGTTTCTTTAACCTTGGGGAATGTATGTTATATCTATCAGAGCTGAATGCACAAATACATATACTGGCTATTTAAAGTACGGTAGTGTTTTACCTTTAAAATGTTAAGTCCCTTCTCAGCTATCTGTGGTTGCCTCTTTAATGTTCTGTACTTTCAGATTTCAGAACTGTTAGGACACTGTCTGTGAAAGTGGTCCACTTTGTGTTCCCTGAGGATTCATGCTTGTCTGTGCAGACAGTCTCTTTATCCAGTCAAACCGTGTATGACTAATTAGGTCCAACTTTTTCAGGAAATGAATTCATCTCCTCAGCTGACAGCTGTTCTCACACTTTCCACGCTACATAGATCACACACACACACACACACACACACACACACACACACACACACACACACACACACACACACACACACACACACACACACACACTCATTACAGACTACCTGCCTCAGTAGTGACAAGTACCTGCAAGATAATCTGGCTGATAAAGCCTGAGGCAAACCAGATCCTTCATGCTGACTGTTCCTGATTGATTCTGTTCCTCATAAACATGCATCACCACGACTAATACTGAAACTGATCTGTGTTGTGTTTTATGGAACTGTTCTAGCTGTGTGGTGGATGAGATGGATTTCTCAGGGATGGAGCTGGATGAAGCTCTCAGAAAGTTCCAGGCTCACATCCGTGTCCAGGGAGAGGCCCAGAAGGTCGAACGCCTGATTGAGGCTTTCAGGTGTGGGGCGACTCACTTCACTCACTCACACATGCTTCACGGCTCGACTACTAAGGAGCAGGCACAGTTATTCCCATGAGAGTCTTAATCATCAGTATTAGGGCTGCACAATATATGATTTGTTCATTGATATCATCATATTGCAGTACACTGCCTTTAATTACATATTAAATATTTATGAACATCAGTTGATTGCAGGAGTGTACACTGAGTACAACAGCCAGCCAACAGGTGGTGATCGTTCAGGACATTGAGAGGCCTAGGTCCCTAATCCAGTGCCTTGTTTTCAGTGTTATTGTGTGGTTTGGTTGGTTTTGGATTTAAATGTAAACAGTGAAAGTGTAACAGCTAGCTAGAACTATTAAAACAGCAGGGAGTATAATGGATAAGCTGCAAAGGCACTTGTGTGACCTGCGAACTGTAAGACTGTAGCTGTACTGAACAACACCAACCTCCCTAATCTAACTGAGAGATCACTGTGCTGATATAACAGGGATCACTGTGCTGATATAACCGGGATCACTGTGCTGATATAACTGAGAGATCACTGTGTTGATATAACTGAGAGATCACTGTGCTGATATAACAGGGATCACTGTGCTGATATAACAGGGATCACTGTGCTGATATAACCGGGATCACTGTGCTGATATAACAGGGATCACTGTGCTGATATAACAGGGATCACTGTGCTGATATAACAGGGATCACTGTGCTGATATAACTGAGAGATCACTGTGTTGATATAACTGAGAGATCACTGTGCTGATATAACTGAGAGATCACTGTGCTGATATAACTGAGAGATCACTGTGCTGATATAACTGAGAGATCACTGTGCTGATATAACTGAGAGATCACTGTGCTGATATAACTGAGAGATCACTGTGCTGATATTTAGAGATCACTGTGCTGATATAACTGGGATCACTGATACAACAATGTCTAGAAGTACTGAAGTTCAGAAGCTGCTCTAAATCTGCTCTGAAGCTGCTCTAAATCTGTTCTGAAGCTGCTCTAAATCTGCTCTAAATCTGCTTTAAATCTGTTCTGAAGCTGCTCTAAATCTGCTCTGAAGCTGTTCTGAAGCTGCTCTAAATCTGCTCTGAAGCTGCTCTAAATCTGCTCTGAAGCTGCTCTAAATCTGCTCTGAAGCTGCTCTAAATCTGCTCTAAATCTGCTCTGAAGCTGTTCAGAAGCTGCTCTAAATCTGCTCTGAAGCTGCTCTAAATCTGCTCTGAAGCTGTTCAGAAGCTGCTCTAAATCTGTTCTGAAGCTGCTCTGAAGCTGTTCTGAAGCTGCTCTAAATCTGCTCTGAAGCTGTTCTGAAGCTGCTCTGAAGCTGCTCTAAATCTGCTCTGAAGCTGCTCTAAATATGCTCTGAAGCTGTTCTGAAGCTGTTCTGAAGCTGCTCTGAAGCTGCTCTAAATCTGTTCTGAAGCTGCTCTAAATCTGCTCTAAATCTGCTCTGAAGCTGCTCTAAATCTGTTCTGAAGCTGTTCTGAAGCTGCTCTGTCTTTCTCAGTCAACGCTACTGCATCTGCAACCCGGGCGTGGTACGGCAGTTCCGAAACCCGGACACCATCTTCATCCTGGCTTTTGCCATCATCCTGCTCAACACAGACATGTACAGCCCTAATGTGAAACCTGAGCGTAAGATGAAGCTGGAGGACTTTGTGAAGAACCTTCGAGGTGAGCGACACAACGGCCACAAAAGCTTGATGTTACTAAAGGGCCTTTTAGTTCAAGCTGATCAAAGTATCTGATCAATCATAGATGATCAGAGAATATTTTAATTTAGATTATTTTATTAAGGCTAGGTTACTTTATTAGGAATATGCACTTGGGTTCAATTCTGAATAACTGGCCTGTGAATTGGAAATGGTCGTCCTTGCTGTAATCCGTGTGTAAGGTGTGGATTCAGGTTTGCCATGTTTTGTGTGTGTGTCACTTAGGCGTTGATGATGGTGAGGACATTCCTCGTGAGATGCTGATTGGCATATATGAGCGCATTCGGCAGAAGGAACTGAAGACCAATGAGGACCATGTGTCTCAGGTTCAGAAGGTGGAGAAACTCATCGTTGGGAAGAAGCCAGTAAGTGCTACTGTGCTATAAACAGTCGAGCTGCATCTCCCACTGTTTTGCTTTAATTCTGTAATCCCGCAAGCCACATCCGAACCCACTGAAGGGGCACTTCTTAGGTCTTTGTGTTTGGAACATTTACCCTTATCCGAGGCAAAAATACTGTGACTAAGCTGTTCTGAGATAAGCTACTCATAATGAACTTATTGTATAACAGTTGAGGTATGTGTTCCTGGGAGTGGAGGTGAGGTGATTATTAAGGGGACACTCGTGATTAGTGAGAGGGTTGTCTCTAATTGGATGGCTTTAACTAGTGCGAAGGGGGCCTTGACTAATGTGAGTTGCAGCCTTCACTAGTGAGAGGGCGGTCGTGGTTAGTGTGAGGGCAACCATGTGATGATTAGTGCGAGGACAGCCGTGATAAGTGAGCGGGCGGTCGTGTGGTCTTGATTAGTGCAAGGGCAGTCGGGTGGTCGTGATTAGTGTGAGGGCGGCTGTGATTAGTGCCAGGGCGGCTGTGTGGTCGTGATTAGTGAGAGGGCGGCTGTGTGGTCGTGATTAGTGCGAGGGCGGCTGTGTGGTCGTGATTAGTGCGAGGGCGGCTGTGTGGTCGTGATTAGTGCGAGGGTGGCTGTGTGGTCGTGATTAGTGCGAGGGCGGCTGTGTGGTCGTGATTAGTGCGAGGGCGGCTGTGTGGTCTTGATTAGTGCGAGGGCGGCTGTGTAGTCATGATTAGTGCGAGGGCAGCTGTGTAGTCATGATTAGTGCGAGGGCAGCTGTGTGGTCGTCAGAGCCGGCCCTGACCAATGTGGTGCCCTAGGCGAGATTTTGGTTGGTGCCCCCTGTATCATCAATCATCGGGTTGATTGTGTCACTATTAAAGAAACAAATAAAAAGCAAATGCCTTAAATTTATTACCATATAACAAGCAATAAATATAAAGGTGTTGCACAAAAAATATTTTTTAACTATTTTACATAACGTAGTGCAGAGAACAACTTTTAAATATGAATAATAAATAAAAAAAATAAATTAAAAACAACAACTACCACCAGTGCAAATCAGGGCAATTTGCCTACTGCAACATTATTATTTCAAAAGTGCATCCGCAATGAACAGAGGAGCATATGTGTGTTTTAGTATATATTTATTTTAAGCTAAGCTAATCATAGCACCTACTAGGATTGGGCAGTATGATGACAGTGGCGGTTTTCACTAAGATCATACAGAGGGGAAAAAGCCACAATGACGATTGAGTGTTAGTTGTGAGTCAAGCGAGCTGGTTTCAAAGAAAAACACAACAGCTACAGATTGGCAACATTTTGGATTTGTTTCAAATAAAAAAGAGAGACCATTGGAGCACGCCCCCACGATTCTAATTCGATAATATGATTGGTTGATAAAACTGCCAATCTATAATAAAAGCTCTCAATGTAAAAGGGCCTTTCTCTCTTTTACCTAGAAACAACGGTGTGAAATATTCTGATTGGTTGATTTTTTTATTTCACCGCTGAGGTTTTTTTCAAGCACAAGTACGAAACGTGGATTTGAAAGCCGATATATAGGAAAAATACAAATTATTGGTGAAGCGTTATTAACATATATTACATATAATAGATAAAGCATCCTTTTTAATATCAATTAACCTTCAGAGAAGGCGTTGAAGTCCCTGACGCTTCGCCAATGGTATAGTGTTAATTCACCACATATTACCATTATATTACCTGCTTTTTGCCGCCTTTCCTCCTCCATGTTTCTCATTTTTCTACCCTGGGCACCAGAGGACTTCTGCCTTTTTGACGTCTTTACAGGGAGATGTCACTCACTCTGTGAGCCTGACTGGTGCTTGTCTCCTACACTCCTTCTCTCTGCCGTCTCTCGTGGACGTGACCAGGGCACCACTCATGCTCATCAGGAGCACTAACCTAAGGGCTTATTAATTATTAACATTATTAAGACTACGGCTTGCTTTAAAGTCACAGTTATTATGCTTCCTGTGGCCAGTTTTAACTGATCTGTAAGCAAACAAAGTGATTAAAGATGATGAGGATGTATTTTGAGCATCAGTGATCCAAAATAATCCCGTTCTTCCAATGTCCTGATTGTTCACCTTTTGTAAATGCAGGACGATTGAGTCACAGCTTCACGTTCAGATGTTGTACTGCAGTGTTTGTTTCAGACGTGTGATGTCGCACATCACCCTTTACCACAGATGTAATAAACATGTGCAGAACATCTGCGTCTGTAAAGCAGCAATAGAAGAAACATCACTGGTTTCTTGTTTTGCAGATTGGCTCTCTTCATCATGGCTTGGGATGTGTAAGTTTTCTCTCTAATGTCTTCCACATAACACATAAGCACAGCTTCTTACCAGTACCGAGGAATGTCACGACCTGGGACAGGGATGTTAGCATATTGGGCAAAGCAGCTATGAGCTTAGCCCAAACATCACACGATTGCTAATTCCAAAATACACATCGATCCTGTGTGCACAAAGCTCTACGGCAGAATGGTCAGCTGAGCGTGTAGCTCTGCGGCTCGGTCAGTAACAGTTCACTCCATGGTGGTGATGCACTGCCTGCCGTGCACACAGGAAGCTGACGGTGCACGCAGCAGGCCGGAAGGTCACGAGCCTGTTTGCTTCCGCAGCTCTTGGTTAGCGCCTGCTGAAGGCGTGAATGCCTGCCGGGCCATTCGGGCTTCCTGCAGATGTTTTGGTAGAGTTCCTTATTCATATTGGTTGAGTCACGCAGATTAGGGTAAGAACTGTAAATCTATAAATGATTGTGTAGCATCTCTCTGGTGTTGGAGTTCACCGGAGGAGATTAAATACAAGCAGTCAGTACGTAGAAGCTTCGGGTGTATAATATATCTTGTGTGTGCGTGTGCGTGTGCGTGTGCGTGTGCGTGTGTGTGTGTGTGTGTGTGTGTGTGTGTGTGTGTGTGTGTGTGTGTGTGTGTGTGTGTGTGTGTGAAATGTAGGTGCTGTCTCTACCCCATCGCAGGCTGGTGTGTTATTGTCGTCTGTTTGAAGTGCCAGACCCTAACAAACTGCAGAAGTTGGGTCTGCATCAGCGTGAGATCTTCCTCTTCAATGACCTCCTGGTGGTGAGAGCTCTCTCTGTCACACACACACACACACACACACAAACACACACACACGCACACGACGCTATTGTGGAGCCTAAGCCTTGGACGGTAGATTATCCTGCGGGTGCACGTCATTGGTGCATGTGTTTGGAGAGATCCAGAGACCTGATCTGTTCACGCTCTCCTGGCCTTCTGTGGCTTTGCAGGTAACCAAAATTTTCCAGAAGAAGAAGAACTCCGTAACCTACAGCCTCAGACAGTCCTTCTCCCTGTATGGAATGCAAGTTATGTTCTTTGAGAACCAGTGTAAGTCATGGAAGCCTTTATGATACAATAGAATGCTTTATAATGCTTTATAACCATGGCAAGGCACCACCACACACTTGTGACAGGGAACACATGTATAGTGCAGTAAATTGCACTGAATGTAATAGTGGAATGTAGGAGTGGCTGTAACACTAATAATGTAACAGTAACTCTTTTTTTGTGTCTAGCCTTTTCACATTTTGTGTAATTCCTGGCCCACTTCATGCAATAATTGTGTTTTTAGCCCATGTTAGTTTTTTTCTCTTTATCTCTGAGGTGTGTTTCAGGCAGTCTGGCCTCAAACAGTTGACGTGGACAGTCACTCCAGTGTGATGGTCTCTTGTAGCCAGTCATCCTGCTGTGTTCTCATGCCATTAGATTACCCCAACGGAATACGGCTCACGTCCGCCGTCCCAGGGACCGACACCAAGGTCCTGATCAACTTCAACGCTCCCAACCCCCAAGACCGGAAGAAGTTCACAGATGATCTTCGGGAGTCGATCGCTGAGGTTCAGGAAATGGAAAAGTACCGGATCGAGTGTAGGCACCTTCTTTACTCACCATTACTCAGCTCTGTTCAGATACCTGTTATTAGGATAGGCCTGTAGGCACCTTCAACCTAGACTTAAAGATTGAGACTGTGTCAGAGTCCCGGACGCATTCTGGAAGATTGTTCCAAAGCTGGGCGACCCCTGCTGTTACCTTATTAATTGTTGGAACTAATAAGAGGCCAGCACCCTGTGATCTTAGTGGACGTGGGGGTTCATAATAGGAAATAAGTTCCTGGAGGTATTCAGGAGCAAGCCCATGCAGTGCTTTATAAGTCAGTAGAAGAATTTTAAATCAATATGGAATTTAACTGGGAGCCAATGCAGGGCTGATGGGACTGGTCTGATATGAACGAATTTTCTAGATCTAGTCAGAACTCTGGCTGCGGCATTTTGAACGATTTGAAGTTTATTTAGATTCCTATATGAGCATCCTGACAGTAATGAGTTACAGTAGTCTAATCTGGAGCTAACAAAGGCATGCACCAATTTTTCTGCATCATGCTGTGATGATGCATTTCTTAACTTGGCAATGTTGCGGAGATGTAGAAAAGCTATTCTAGTAGTATTATCTATGTATTTATCAAATGATAGGTCAGAGTCGAGTATGACACTGAGATTCTTGGCTACTGTGCCAGATGTAATGGGGTAGTCTGCGAGATTAAGCATTAGATATGGTATTTTCTGTCTTGCGGCCTTTGGGCCCAGAAGGAGAACTTCTGTTTTGTGCTCATTTAGTTGGAGGAAGTATAGAGACATCCAGCATTTAACATTAGCATTTTACGCAGGCCTCAATTTTTCCTAAACTGTGTTTGTCATCAGGTTTGGCTGATGTATAATGTTGAGTGTCATCTGCATAGCAGTGAAAATTGACACCATGTTTGCTTATAACTATGCCCAATGGTAGCATATATAATGTAAATAATAGTGGTCCTAAGATGGAGCCTTGTGGGACCCCATATTTCACTTTTGTACATTTGGACAGAATATTATTGAGCTCTATAAATTGATTATTTAAGTAAGAGTAAAACCATGAAAGGGCTGTGCCTGAGATTCCAACCCAGCGTTCTAACTGTTCTAGCAAGATCCTGTGATCTATTGTGTCGAAAGCTGGACAAAGATCAAGAAGCACTACCAGAGATACATAGCCTTGTTCTGAGGCAAGGAGGCGATAATTTGTTACTTTAACTAGGGCTGTGTCAGTATTGTGGTGGGGCCTAAATCCAGCTTGGAACTTTTCAAATATGTGATTCCTATGCAGATATGAGCATCATTGCTGGGCTACAGCTTTTTCTATGATCTTGGAATTGTACTCAGCTCTGTTCAGATACGTGTTATTAGGATAGGCCTTCTCACACCAGAGCTAAAAGGAGCTTTACAGAAAAACTGATCTATAACACACACACACACACACACGCATACAGACGCTCACACACAGAGATGCACACACACACACACACACACACACACACACACACACACACACACACACACACACACACTCATAGGTCATGTAAACGCAAGTCCAAGGTCACATGTGGACCACATTATTCAGCACGTGACCACAGTGTGTCCATGTCGAGCGCTGGTGGGCCGGCCGCTCTACGGACAGACACGGGTGCCCCACTGGTGCAGAGCTGTAGGCTTCTCGCTCTCGCCAGGATAACATAAACAATATCAAGTCAGTGCAGCTTGAAATGGTAGAAATAAAGACGGCTCAGCCCAAGCACTGGATGTAGCGTGAGTTCAACCTTTTTATGGCTGCAGTCAGATCCCTGGTGTGCATTTACGATCGCTGGTACACCTCGTATTGCCGTTCGGTTTTCTGCATTTTGACCGTACCACTATACTCCACGCAGTCAAGACAGCTGAAGTTTGGCGTCTGCTGTACTTTAGCACCCCCTGGTGGCTGTAATCTATCATTCTGTCTTTGCTTGTGGAAAAAATGGTTACGTCTAACTACACTGTACCTTGCCCTCGTGTACTTGTTTGTGTGTGTGTAGCCGAGCTGGAGAAGCAGAAAGGTGTAGTAAGACCCAGCATGTCCCAGAGCATGTCGGGCCTGAAGAAAGAGGCGGGCAACGGGACCATGAGCCGCGCCAGTCTGGACGATTCCTACGCCATGGGGGAGGGGCTAAAGCGGAGCGCGCTCAGTAGCTCTCTGCGGGACCTGTCTGAAGCCGGTGAGTGTTTGGTGTGGTGCCAACAGCCTGTACAACAGGACGTCTGCAATGTCTTCATATGTACATTTGTGCCACGGTGATCAGATGGTCTTCATTAAAAGTTTATACATTGTGTGGTGTGTATTATTGGGCTTCCATTAAGGGTGTATAGAGGAATTAAAGAGATTATTTGGCATGTATAGATATTTATATTCATATGTGCTATAATGCCTTGGATTATTGTAGTCTTATTATCCCTCTGTTTAGTGCAATAAAATGGATTAACATGAATTATGTACCCAAATACCATAATGGTTAACAGCATGTGTTGTATAGTACATAGGTTCCCAGAGTATGGTTTTGTCTTTGCTTAAATGTTCTAACGAGATCAGTAAACACGATTAAGTACTAAAATATTATTTGGATATGGAAAAATATGTCTGTACCAGGGATAAACCAAATTGATATGTATACTTTGGACATGTAGAGAGAGACATGATATCATATATGAATACATATCTGTCTAAATCAGGCTTAATGTTTGATTTGTGTGTAATTAGTCAAACATCTCTTCTTAATAGTTTGACTGGTTCCATGCTAGATTCACATAGACTAAAATGAAAATGTAACTGACTCCATTTTGATTCTCCTGTTGTTCCCATAACATTCCATATTTTGTTGTATCCTAAACTTTATTTTATTATGGTGTTTCATAGTTAAAAGCTTAACTGGTGAATCATCAGTCTCATGCATCAATGACGCAGTAACCAACTGACTATAATGTTGATCTGATCAAAAGCACTTGAAGTGATTCAGGACTTTGCTGTATGCAGATGTGTTATGTTAAATCTAACATACGCATGTCTGTGTTGCTTTTTATTTCAAATGACTATACATTTCATAAATATATTTAATGTTTTTTAAATGTGTTTTGACCAATAATACTTTACATTTCAGCATAAAGCCAAGATAAAAAAAAAGGCATCTCCAAAAAGATATCTCCAAGTGCTAGAATATTTTTGATCCTGGTTCAATTTTTGCTGTCAGTTGGCCATCAGAAATGATGGAATGAAATCCATAAAATGAATCAGATTCATAGTGAAACAAAATCCATTTGTATTCTTATTTTCCATCGATTTACACCCCCCCTCCCCCCAAGAAATACTAACATTCTAGTTTAACAAGGTGTTGTGTCCCGAACTGTTCCTTCCTCATCCGCCACTCAGTCCTGGTTATCCGACATCACAGATGAGGTCCTTCACTTGAAGCTGCTACTGCAGTGTGTGGCATGAATTGTAATCAGTCATGTGTATGGAGTACTGTTTCATCCCTAGCCCCGCCTCCTCTCGCCCCTGGATTTATGGGTAGTTAGCCCCTGCTCATGCAGTTTTGCTCCAGCCCAGTGTGTGTGCGCAGACGTGCTTCTGGCTCTCAGTCATGTGTCCATTGGCTGCCATGTTTTCTGAGTGTGTGCCATGTATCGTTGGAGCTTGTGTGGTTCATTCTCAGGCAGTAGAAGAATGTGTTTAGCACAGGACGACCACACACACAGCAGCTCTGCACGCTCTTACTCCCAAATGCAGTCAGAAATCCAAATATTTTTATTCTGAGACACAGAGATTTCTCTGACCCCGAGTCATTTCTCTTTGAACTAATGCACATTTTTTTTTACCATGGAATACAGGATTCAATCAGTAGTAAACAAAAACCAAAGTGCAAATCATTCCATTATCATAAGAACTACATCAGAAATCGTCTGGGTCTGTGTCTAATCACAGACCACTTACTTAAATCTTTATTTCAAAGATTATTCTGGTTCTAGAGTATTGCACTCCTTAGTAATGCCTGCTATACAGCTCCACTGCCCTCCACTCCCTCAACTTCCATCCCTGTTCACCCTATAAAGACACTCAAGTAGGCTTGCTGTGTGCTCACGTGTCCCTTTGGCGCCCCCTAGAGCCAAGGGATGTGTACCACCACTAGCTCCTCCCCCCTCCACCATAAGGTGTGACGGCCATGTCTAATCTGTGGTATTGCATGTCTCGGGCAGGCAAGCGCGGGCGTCGCACCAGTGCAGGATCACTAGACAGCAATATGGAAGTAAGTAGGACCCAGCAGACGTCTAGTCACTGACTCTATGTTGACATGCACTTTAAAAACCAAAGCTCAAACAAACAAAAACAACCAACCCCGAACGTTTACTGTTTATGTTCTTACACTTTCTTACGCTTCATAGTTTCCGGCGAGTTCATCCCTTACATTCTTCTGTTTTTGGTTTCCACATGAACTCGATTATTGATGCCTAACCCGCCTGCCTGCTCACACGCATGCATGCCTGCTGCTTCCCGGCTGGTGGGTGAGCTGGCGCCATGGCGATGGTCACCCGGTCTGGCGCATGCGCTGCACTAACCGTCCACAACCGTTCCGCTTCTTTGTCCCATCCCACCGTGTCTTGAGCCCGGTTTCCTGCGGCTGCGGTTCACACTTCATCACGGAGTGAGGCTGTTTCACCGGCTACAGTGCCGGTTGTCCCTCGGGAGAAGCACAGGGATCACATCTGTAGTGACCTGCTGAGAAACGGCCTCAGCCCCACGGCGTTCCGCTCACACTGGACCAACACGCACCCTGAATCTAATCCAGAAGGATGTGGATTTCATAAGCACACATTTTTTCAGGTCATTCTTCATTCCATCGTCTTTCACGACCTTTTTACATTAGCCGACATGTTTGGGAACGTCTGGGGTATCGGCACACATTCCGATCTTCATTTGTTAGTTTATGCAAAGGTTGAAAAGGTTGAGGCAAGTGGTGGAGATGCAGTCTGCCAACCCTGCAGTAACGATGCTGAACGCCTGCGGGACTCAACGCTGCTCCTCAGATGAATGTGAACATGTGGACTGAGTTTTTTGCCATTGGTGCCCCTGCATGTGGAAAACCCGCCATCGTCGTCCTAACGAGATGCATGCAAGACTTCTCCCCCAGCCTTGGGCTCCAATGTGTTTCATTATTGTTTTATGTATTTTACCTTTAAAGGAGAATTCTACCCAAAATCTATTATTTCATATCCGATATCTCACCGTGACCGTGGGTTGCAGGAATGTTGGCCAGGATTCCTGATACTTTCCAGGTAGGGGTGAAATAACCCAACAGTAAAGGACAACTGACCTGGCGTGATGGGGTTGTAGAAAGGAGCACAGTAGGACCAGAATGTGTGATGTAGTTTTGGATCCAGATGAAGCCCTGGAAGCATTTGTGGTTACAGAACGTGTTCTGTAAGGTGAAATGCGGTGGGGAACCCCACCTCAACCACAGCATCACATCGCAGAGAGAACAATACGCCAGTAATGTGCACAACACAGTTTTCCCGTCTTTAACACTCCCAATCAAGGTCCCCAGTCTTGGTCCAGCAATTCCCTTTATATTTTAGAAGCTATAATTGACCTATTTTAACCTCAAGAGGGATTTGTTCATTCACACGCAGTGCAGGAGAACCCAAAGAACCACCGTGTAAAATACAACACCAAACTGCAGTATTGTATTAAAAACTGAAGGCCCCGCCAAGATTGGACCATGTCACACTGATCTAGCCAACAATCCATCAGGTGTTTCTGGAGCACAGGAGTGCACAGGAGTTTTCCACCAGACAAACACAGAGGGATTTTCATTCCTGTTAATGTTCCATCCCTCTTTTTAAGTTCACACAAAAAGTGAAAAAGGAAATAACTTCATCTTGCTTCATGTTTCCCCTTGTGGTTTCGTTGCATGCTAATACCACATGTCATCACATCATTCTGCAGTCACACTCCTAATGTCATGAGCCACGTGTGCCGAGGACGCAAACAGCAGACGTGTTCATGAACTGTTTTTCTGTTTTGGAAGGTTATGTAACTGCTTAGTTCCCTAAAAAGGTCCAGATCCTTGTTGAGAAATGACCCAGACACAACCCTCTCAAACAGAGACATCATAAAGACTCATAAAGGACCGTCTCGAGAAGAAACGTCTTGTGGAGAACCTCTGTGTTCTCACTGTTCTCTGCACATTTCTAGTCTGGACTTTAAGAACCTCAGTGCTCAGTACAGGGTCTCAGGTGGATAATCCGGTATTGAATAGTGGTATTTGGGTGGAATGCTCCTTTAAATGTTCTACATGTCACCGTGTCACATCTGTCTACATCATTCAGATGGCTCAGGTTCTTTTATCTGTGTTTATGTTCTACAAAAAACATATATAACAAAACACTTGATGCAGATTGTGTTTATATGTATTTAAAATATATAGATTCTTCTATGCCTTAATTTTTACATACATGGCTAAATCTGTTATCATGCGTTTGAACTGTAATTTCCAATATCGTATTATTTATTAACTTTTTTCCTCTACACCAGTTTTGAACTTCAGTAAGAATAAAGTGTATGAATATGAAAATGCACTTTTTAGTGAGAACCTTTTCAGATCAGGATTAGATTTGATGAGAGTTGAGCACCGAGGGGGTGGGGGTGTGTGTGTGTGGGTGTGTGTGTGTGTGTGGGTAGAGTGGTGTGTATGGACTCATGGGATTCTGCTTGGCCTCTTTCTGCTCACAGGCCTCCATCATTAGCACCCCTCACTTGCGCCGGAGAGTGGGCTCCGCCCGGGAACACCCACCCTGTACCCAGCATCCCGCCCCCAGCCCCGCCCCCTCCCTGCTAGGATCGCTCTTCGGCAGCAAGCGAGGGAAGCCTTTGCCACAAGGCTACCCCCCTCCTCCTCCTCCTCATCCTCCACCTTCAAATCACCCGAATCACCCCACTCTTATCTCCCACAAGCCCCACCCCACCAACCTGCACCACACAGCCCAGGCCCAGGTGGAGGCTCAAGGCCACGCCTACCGTGCACCTCATTGTCCCCTCCCCCAGAACCCTCCACCCTATCACCACCATCACCACTACCAACCGCCTGCACACACCCCACATGGGCCCCGCCTCTTCCGGCAGCACTCAGGCCACGCCCCTCAGCCGCACCCCCACTCCCGCTCGCATGGTAGCCGCCACTCTCGGTTCTCGCCACGCCTCCATCATCACGGCCACCATCGAGAGCAGCAGGCCGTCAGCTCGGCGCCGGTCGGCACCAAATCCACGCACTGTGGCATTAGCACGGTGGTGTGAGCTCACCCACACCTGCCCCCCACCACCGGAGGCCCCGGTGCCACTCGGAGCCAAACAAACCTCACACGCATCGCATACGTACAGTCACCGTGGACGGCTGCCACACGCCACGAGTTCGAGCGGATTGAGAAGCAGGCAGGACTCCACGTCCCCATCGCCCTCGCCGGGAGACGTCCAGCTCAAACGCGCTGCGTCCTCGGTCTGGACTTCGCACAAGCTGGAGTTTTTAGGGGGGATGCCGACGGGCTGTAGGGTTATGAACTATGAGTCGTGGTTCTTCCGCCTCCGTTCCCCTGCACCCTGCAAAGGCAACCCGGCAGTGGCCAATGTCCTGCTGGGGAGGCCCAGCCCTGGACTGCCTGGTGTCCCTCCAGAGGACCAGAGGCTGCGAGAGACAGGCTGGTACACGATGTCTCCATGTTTTCTCCACAATAGCTCAGTGTAAAAAGTCTCTTAAGACTTGTTCCTTTGTTGTTGTTTTTTTTTGTTTTATCACTCTTCCCACACGTATCTTCAAGAACTTATTTTTATTTCAGAGTGTCTGTTGGTCATTGTAGAATTATTCATGCTTCCTCAGAAGCTTAAACATGAACTCTTCTCCACATGGATGCATAGATCTAGCAGAAAAACGCAGTTGTCAGTCACAAGACTAGTTGTCCTAATACTGTATTTATTGTGGATAACAGCTTTATTTGTTGTCCTGGCAATCATATATAAATGTGCCAATTATCATCGCATATTTACGATGTCAGATGCTCTTCTGTGTGTATGCTGTAATTTATGTAGTAGTATTTAGTAGTGTAATTGCATCCATTGTAAGATGTTCTATGATAATGTAAAAAAAAAAGTATATTCAAAGTTGTTTTTTATATTATGGTTAAATATGTCAAATATAAGTCAAATATTATGGTTACAGGTTCAGTAAAGGTCAGGTGTACCATACAGATATATCAAACAAAGGACAAAAAAAGCTATTTTGGACATTTTTGATGCCTTTGTGATATTACCACAAGCAGAGGGAAGCAGAGGCCTGGACTGTGGACTGGGCTGGGCCTGCTTTGGCCCGCCTAGCTGAACGGAGCTCGGAGACCTCACGCCGGACAGGGCGCTCGCACTGGACAGGGTGCTGAGTCACTTCCCCTGGTGGTTTGCGTGTGTAAACGGTGTGGTGAGGGAAAGTGCAGTGGCTGGCAGTAGCACACAGGCATTAGAGGCGGAGCTGAGAGCAGCGGGCACACGTGGCACACGTGGCAAACGTGGCACACATTGCACATTCTAGAAAGTCAATTATGGGTCCCGAGGTCACTGAGCACTTGGAAGATCTTTTTCTTTACATCTTATACAAACATTATTTTTCAAGACTGGGAAACTACTAGTATTTTACTAATAACAACTAAGCTTTCTTCTCGATTCTGGTTCTTCTTAGGATGCGGTCTGCTGCCGGAGGGTTAAGTAGCTGTTGTTCTGTGCATATTCTGTGGACTTGTGCTCAAGAAGGAGAAGGGCCAGTGACTGAAGTATTTTAATTTCCTTCGTATGTGCAATATATTTGTAATGAGTTTGTGAAGAATCCTATTCTTTCATGCTGAGAGGAAGCAATTTTTTTCCCCCACAATTACAAATACATTTATTTCAGTGGCTTGTTCAGGTGGCACCATAGTCCAGGAGTATAGGTGGCATGTCGAGTGCTCTAGAGTGTTTTGTGTTCGTCCTGTGATTTCATCCTTGGATTAATTCTCCCCCAGTAGAAATCAGTGTTACCTTGGCAATTAAGTGCAATCATCATAGATTATAGGGCGGCAGCTGTTAATCCTTCAAGATATTCAGGTGAATGTTCAAATTATGCAAATGTTTTTTTTCTTCCTTCCAGATAATAAAGTACATTGAAGAGTATGTATGTAGGAGGATGTCATGGATGTGTTTGGTGGGTCCTGCTCAAGCACACGGGACCCTTAGCTTATAGTACCATCAGGAGGCACTGTGAGGCATCACCTGGTGGCACACACACTTTAGCACTGACTGGCGTAACAGGGAGACGTTGAGGGTCCTTCAGTCAGGATGTTCCTTCGTAGGTTCTCCTCGAGTTCCTCTGTCCCTGATGTCATGTGCTGCACCTCCTTTCTGATGCCTCTAGCTCTTGTGCAGCATCCATTATATTGTTTTAGGCAACATATGAAGTATATCTATATTTTTACATAATTCATATATTGTGTCTTTCTTATGTTTAAAAATGTCTTTAAGGAATATTGAGAAAAAATATATATGTTCTACTTATTTTTGACTATTCTTTTGTCATGGAGTTCAAAACCCCAGAAATACACCCCAACCAAACACCCAGAGCATCGTGTTCACTGTGAGCTGACGGACCCTCCGCCTAGAACACTTGTTTCTATTAACCCTTTATTTGTACCCTCGATATTGACCTGTTGTTGCTGTCCTGTACTGCATTGTGTTTTACTGGTGAGGCATGCAGTCTCTTTTTACATGTCTGTAGTAAGCAGAAGAGAGAGAGAGAGATGGAAGACACAAGCAACGATTCCCATTATTGCACAATGGTCCATCTGATGAGGACCCAGCATCGTGTAAATAAGATGTCTAATCCTTTGAATTGTCTAAGTAGCTGAAATAACCATGTGTATCAATATCAAAGCTGTCAGATGACCAGGTGGGGGGAGATGTACTTGTACATAGTGTGCATAGTGTAATTCCTCCTAATGTACCATCCTCGTTTCTAAGGGGGAGTGTGTTGTCATCTCCTCTAAGGGTGATGAAGATGTTTCGTTTTGGTTCATCTCTGCTTCGCTCCAAAGCAGCTGTGATGCTGTGCATTTTAAAAACAGACTGTGGAGAAGGTTCACCGTCTCTCCTGTAGACCCACCAAAGCACTGCTGTCCTTCCGAGCGTGTCTGAGATGAGGATGCTCTCATTCTGATAGACAGTCTGTAAGTGCTTACGGTCTGATCAGTGTAAAACTGTGACAATGTTGAGAAATAAAACAAAATTAAACACACTAAATAGTAAACACTTGCTTTATTTTTCTTACTATGTTTTTTTTATTTCTTGTCCAAATTAACATGAACTATGACTCTCATTTTTGACAAAAAAAACTACATATTATTGGTAAATGCATGATAAAATAGATTTGGTTTAAAAATAGTGTAACAGTGAAATAATTTCATGGTGCAAAACAAAACTGCAAGAAAAAGCAGGCCTAGAAGATTAAGCTCGCCCTTGGTTATCGAGTGACCGTGTATGATGGCCATGACTCCGCCATTATTGGTCTGGTGCGAACACTCCCTTCTGAAGGCGTAGGGTTTTCAGTCATTCTGCCTTCCCCTACACATCTCGGAACCCAGTACAGGTAGAACTGAGAGTAGTTCAACCAGATTCTGCTTATTCTATACCAAAGCGTCATTATCTGAGGTTGAATGATGGCTGAATTAAAATTGTATGACTGAGAATAGAGCAAATAGTTTGTGTAAATTTAATAGCTAGGCCCATTAATTACTTTTTAATAGCATTTTATTTTCTCCTGTATCAAACTGCATTCGAAATTAATGCACAAGTGTATTGTATTCTAAATAAATGCACAAGTATCAACAGAAGTATAAACACATGGCCGTTACAAGTTTTGGCCGGTAGATAGTCTTATCTGTGGGCCACAGAGACTACCCTGTTGTCACATGACCCAATGTGAGCTTTGAATATGTACTTACTCTGATGCCTGGTGTTGGCGGAATACGGTCAGAAATGAAGACGGATCTACTACATTGTAAAGACGCAGGTGAGAAGAACTGCTAAATAACACATTTAGTTTGTTTTATGCTCACGTCACAGGACGAGAAGAGCCTCTTGAGTGCATGTTGGTTGCTGAAAGGGAAGTGTTGAACACACAAGTGTTTGTCCAGCCAGACAGAGCCACCTGACAGTTCCACAGCTTTGCTCTGTCCAAATTCTCCCAACAATCAGAGCAAAAATGTGGAACCATCTAGTGGGCCTCAAGGACCGAATTGAGAAAAATACAGAATATGCCTACTGTGTTGTTTACAATTTCATAAAATACACAAATCAATAAATGTAATATGGAATATTGTATTGTAAAGTTAGTATCCTAAGTACTGTCGTCTTTATACTCTTTCAAGAAACAAGTTGTCTTGGTTTTAGTTTTCAGTCATGTTCTATGTCCAAACAGAAATGACAATCTTACAAAATACTCTGAAATTATCCTTGTCTAATTTCAATTATTCCACTGGCATACAGTCTCCTACTGATGTTAAAGGAATAGGATGGATGCACATTATTTTAGAGTAAAATATAGACCACAAAGGCCTCAGCTAAGGATCTGTTTATGTTTGAGATTTAGTTTTTCACTGAATCTACAATATTTTCCTATCAGTTTATGCTTTTCCTATTAGTCCTCTGGCTACGGTATTCTGCTTGTTTTTGAATTGTTAGAATAGTGGTAAAGTGATATGCAATATCACAATATACTAACAATTCTATGTTTTATATACTATTTCCACAAATACAGGATGATCTTGAACTCAGGGGTAACTGTGCTCCTTCTTCTGGGTTTGTCTGTTGGGCAAATCAGCTCAGACTCCTGCAAATGTTCTATGTCACCTTCTGGAGGACTGAGGGTTAACTGCATCTCCCAGGGCCTCAAGAAAATCCCCAAACTTTCCCCAGACACCACTGAACTACATCTACAGCACAACCAGTTGAGCTCTGTTACACCTGGGCATTTTGACATGCTCCAGAGCCTTCAGGTGGTGAACCTGTCAGGAAATCCCTTCCACTGTGGTTGTGACATCCAGTATCTCCGAACATGGCTCCTGAGGAACCAAGCTGTGGTTGGTGTGGGCCCCACGTGCGTCAGCCCTACCTCACTAGCTCACCAGACCATCGCTGGACTCAGCGAGGCAGAGTTCTCTGCCTGTGTGCAGCACCGATGCTCTGGAAGCCTTTATAACATCGCCATAGGGATCATGCTCTGTGTTCTCATTGGTTTGCTGTTCTGGTGTTTGCGATTGGTCAAGGACTTAACTTTCATTCTGGGCATCAGTGAAAGACACACGGGATTCGAAGCAGAATCTCTGCGTTCTCGCAAACCTAAACACAGGTATAGGAAGAAGAGCTTTGGTGCAGGGTCTTCAAGCCAACACGATGATCTGGAGAGGCCTCTGCTTGACATGGAGATCCTTCCCCAAATAATTGATGCATTGCATAAGGAACACAACATAAAGTTCAAAGAAATGTGAACCAGACAAGCTTGCCCTGAATTTATCTTAATTGTTTGTACCACATTGTGATTTTTTTTTATCTGCCCTGTCCATTTATTTCTTACCATTTTGATTGTACATTTTTTTTTGATCCCTCAGTAAATCAGCAGAACTTGATCCAGTCGTTTCATATATAATCCTGATCTTTACCAACTTGGTCATTATGCTGTGGCGTTCTGACCCTCCTTTGTTGAGGCCCAGCTGCAGAGGTATGCACGTCTGCCCTTTGACCTTGGCGTTCTAAACCTGAAAACACTGCGTTACATACTCCCTTACATTTGCTTAATCACCATCTGTTCTTGCAATGATGGTCATGTCCCAATGTGACCTTAATTCCATCATTTTTTAAGCACTGTATGACTGATGGTGTCCTATTATAGCCCCACCCCCACAAATGTTCCCTTTGAAATGCAGGGAAGAGCATTGACAAATGTGACCACAAAAACTGAAATGAGAAAAGGTAGTGTACAGTGTAAAATTGATAGTGTACAGTGAAGCCATACTGTAAAAGATGATTAAATGTATGTGAACCCATAAGCATGTTAGATGAATTTTCTAAAGAAAAGTAATAAAAATGTTCTTTTATTGCAATTAAGCCATTTTGTTGTTACTCCAACTACATTACTCTCACTTCCCCTGCACCATAATCACGGTTGCTGCTAGCGCTACAGCAGGAGATGTACATGGAAACAGCAGGTGGAGCAACCTTCCACGTCCCACATTTGATTAGCTTGTTCCTAGAGCATTATGACAGGTGCACAAATTGAGAAGTGTGTTCTCACTTAGCAAATCGACTGCCACTAAACTCATATTTCTACAGACTTACTCCTGAAGACATTTGGGCAGTATGTATAGAAAGTGTGCAATGTGTTTTTACTCTCATAAGGTTGCCAATAGTCATTTTGTAAACTCTTTTGGCCTCATAGTTAAGAGGTAGAGGCAGCGTGAACAGAACTGCACACCTGTGCAAGCAAAGGAGACAACCTGTTTACCCTCGGTTCTGTTTGGAAGAATAGACCTTCAACTGCAGCTTAACACATCCAATGGACCCTTGACACAAACTAGTACAACAGAAGAAAAATGTTAAATGACTGCTCTGTACATCCTACAGCAATTTTGCTTTGCTTGAAATACCTATAGAAACAGCTCCACTTACTATTGCCCAAGAGTTATCAACTCTGATGTTACGATACTGTTACAATATTAAATTTTAAGCATTTGAAGAGAAAAAAGAAATCTGTAATCAGGTTCCAGATCCTCCTCCAGCTTTATTGATAGTTTAAAATTACATTTTCTATGTTATAGGACTTCAGTTGCATTTTCCTTCTGACTTAAAAACGGAGTACAAGCAAAATGATATTCTTACAGTAGTCCAAGTGATATTGTACAAAAATAATATTTGATTTCTGTGAAAACATTCTCCTTTTGCAAATTACTGATAAATCCACAAGCTTATTGTTTTTTGATAATTTAAGATAGAAATGACTAAAATTACTTTTGGAATCTTTACCTTCAGGCATGAGTGATGTTTGCTACACTTGCAAACAGATGACTGTTTAAAAAAAAAAAAAGAAGTCAAAAAAAAAAAAAAAAAGAACTTAGAATTTCTCAATATTTCAGACTTCTGTGATCAGCATCATCAATATAACTTTTCCTCACAAGTTAAAGCCCACCTTGCTTGTGGTGCCTGGATTAAGTTGGATTCCTGTGTTGCAAATGGTTATCCCGGTCATACTCTCTTAAGCCAACTTATATTCCCCCGACTTGATCGAAACAAAAATCCAGAAATCGAGGCTTGCCTCAACTTCTCTGTTGCGTCATCGCACCAGGGCCCACTCTGAGCCCAGGGGTCTCACATACCACATCGTGTCCCAGTCAGTGAGGATCTCACCAGCGGCATGGAAAGGGGTCTTTTAACAAAGCATTATACATACACCTCTACCAAACTAAATAGACATTTTGTATTAAATGCAGAAAGATTTTTTTACCCCCTTTTTTAACCCCTCTTTTTTTTTTTGTTTAAACATTTCAAGAAGCACACTGGCCCGGGACAAGCCTCTGGTTGCCAAGCACTGGCCAATAAAGAGGATTCCGAGAAAATAATACAACCAACCATCAATCTGAAAAGGAGGGGATGACAAAGGAAACCGGTTATGCAGAGGCTTCGATTGTGCATTCTCTTGCCAGGTGACCAGTCTTGCCACAGTTGTAGCAGTTCACCTCACTGGCCTTGCTGCACTGCACGGCCACATGGCCAATCTCTCCACACCTGCATAAAATGAAGACACACACACACCCAGTTTAGAGTCACACGGGTCCTCTTTTCCACCAGTATGGACAATAAGTAAACAGAGGTGCGCAACTTTTCTGCTTCTTGTGATCAATATGCCTCGATCAATATCATTTTGCTTTATTTTGGTCAATTTGATTGGTGTGAAACCAATGATTCACCAAATCAAATGCATTCAATTAGAACATCTAGCTTCACAAGTTCCAAGAGAAACAACCCAGCCAATACAGTGAATTATGACACTGCTCAAGTCCCTGTTAAGCAGCACACGCTCAACACACAGGCAGCACCACTCTGCGCGCGCGCACACACGTACCGGTAGCACTTCACTTTGTCACAAAGTTTCTGGATGTGCCCAAAGCCTCCGCAGGAGTAGCACTTCTGCTCGTTGGCATGGTCACAGTCGCGCGCCACGTGGCCGGCCTTGCCACAGTTGTAGCAGCACTGCTCCCGCTCCTTCTTGGGCTCCTTGCAGTCCCTGGAGATGTGGCCACTCCTGTGACAGTTGTAGCACGCTGCACAAGAGAGAGAAAACCCGCTCGGTCAGATTTCCAAGCATGCGGACAGCTCTGGGCCACATCATCAAAAATGCAAAAGACTGTTTTAAAAGACCAAATCGGTGTCTCACCATCCTCGGTCTGCTCACAGTCCCTGGCAATGTGGCCTTGTTCTCCACATCGGTAACAGAAAAGATCTGGGTAGGAAAGAATGCAAAATAAAAGCAAACTCAAACATACTACTTGTATAAGTAATTTAATGGGTTATTGCTGCAAACGCTTGTCCCATCAGCTATATAGCACATTGCATTAATGAATATCTGCAGTTAAAAGGCCTACGTGTGTGAAGGGCTGGACTGGAGGAGCTTTATTTAACACTGGGTGTGGGTCTTACCCTTACCACGGCCCCTTCCTCTCCCACGGCCACGGCCAGCATTGGGACAGTTCTTGACCCAGTGTCCAGAGCGGCCACAGCCAAAGCACTCACTGCTGCTCATATCCATTATCTAAAGAGAATAAAAAAAAAACATTAAAAAACACTTCGACCATTTCAAAAACCCAAAAAGAATGTTTAAACTACTCCATGAGGGTGTTGCCGTCGTTGCTTGTGCTAAAAGTAACGCGTTTCCTACTTCACCTCAGCACGGGCAGCGTGGGCTTACCACCCCACCCCCCGTTAAACGTGCTCAAGTCTACAAATCCACCACAACAAATATAAACATATATATTACAAACTAGATACATCAATTAATGTAAAGTTAGTCAGGTAGGCCATCTAGTTGGCTAAACTGAACTGGAGGTTTAGCTATTTAAAGACTCGTGTCGCATCTGTTAGCTAAGCGGCTAACTCGTTGAAGACTCGCCATGTGATTCAGGCTCCGCACGCACGAGTACGAGGCGCCACGCTCGCCGCCGAGCCTCGCCACTACACCCCGATAACGGACAGCAGCACTGCGGTCGTCGGGCGGGTCGCTACACCGGCCGTGTCAAAGTTACCAGGCAGACCAAAGATTTGTAGCTTCCCCGGCTAACTTGACTAGCGAGACACGGCCACCCTGACTGGGCCGCGTCGGTGTGCGCGCCGCGGAGGCGACCTCACTCACGGCATCGACCGCGGAATCTGGACGGCGGACGCGTACTCCACCGACCGACACGGGGGGAGAGTGAGTGTGGAGTAGAAGAGGGCGGTTTTTAGAGAAAGGACCCGGCGGTTCACGCGCAGCGGCGCGAGACGTTTCCCGCGCGCAGCCACGCTACAGCTAGGCCACGAGACCTTAGGTGAGGAGATTTAGCTAGCTCGTGTAGCCAAAGCCAACTTTTACTTCCACTGACGTTTTATTGGGCTTTCGGGAATCCCCCGCTACCGAGCCGTGACGGTTTTTCTTAATTAAATAGTTCGTTTAAAGCGACGCGATGGCAATTTTTTGCGAAAAGAGCTTAAAATTTGTTGGACTCACCTATTCGGTTCGGTATTAGCCAGTTAGCTACGTGACTCACTGGTGTTTACTCCGCCCCTCTCCGATGCGCCACATACGAGTTGCGCATGTCCGTTCGGACTGACGTTTTCGGTGGCCAGTAAAAGGTCTCCCAAAAAAATAAACACCAGCCAATAAAAAACGTGCGAGCATGGACACCGCCTCCACAATCTGTCCAATCGGGCAGCTCGCAAACGACACCGTCCCACCTCTAATGATGTCCTTGCTAATGTCTACGGAATTCAAAAGTACATTTATTTAATACGAGTATCCTAACGATGTTCTTGGCTTTTTCATGAAAGCGACGCTGTACTTGTTTCACCGGGAAATGTACTGTTACAAGGCTGTTCTTCCAAATCTCAGCTGAGGTAACTCCGCCGCTCTGTGCCCAGAGTTCCCCTATGAAATTACAGTTATTATTTTTTTTTTCACAAAGTGTACTCCAATGGGAGGGATAAATCTCACACCTGGAAGTGATTCACTTCTGTAAATGTGTCTAAAAGCGTCTAAAAGAACTTGGACAAAACATCTGTGACACAGTACTCTCATATGTTATTGTGAAAGCTGCACGGAGATTGCAACAATACCGTGTATTGTATCTAATTATATGTGAGAAAATATGGTGAAGCCATAATTGCTAAGAAAACCCTCGAGAAGAAAACAGTCTGTGTTTGCGACTCAGTATTTAGTTTTTTTTATGTCAGTAGATGTGAACTTTTAAATTAAACGCTGCCAGTGTGTTGTCTTAAAAATATTAGCTTCATATAGGCCACCTAGGCACTTACTGTCTATCCATAAACTAACAGATCTTCTGAACAGATCTGATCACCGTGATCCCCGAGGCTGTCTGGCAGCTTGATGATGCAGTATCAAATTTATAACCTTTTCATTTTTCCCAGTAAAAGTTTTCAAATACTTCTTTGTCATTTATTATTAATACCTGCACTTATACAAGTTTTTGCCATTTAATATTCACACGTGCCAAATCACCAAGAGATCAAATTTCAGTCGTCGACGTCAGTCAGACGAACGACTTGCCCCTTTTATCTCAAATACTCTAGACCAGTCTGGCAAATAGGATCTGCAGGCTGTCGCTGCAGTCTGTTTATTGTGAGCCTCTGTGTTGTGTAGTTGTAGGTCTGTGTTGTGTAGTTGCAGGTCCGTGTTGTGTAGTTGTAGGTCTCGTCCACATAACCGAGAGACAGAGTTAACATGTTTTATATAACAAGGGTTGTAAACAGCAAACCTATTGCCTAATAGCAGAAGAAGCATTTGCTATACTCACTGGGTCGGACCTTCCTTGCAGACCCGTCCTCTCTCTCTCTCTCTCTCTCTCTCTCTCTCTGTCTCTCTCTCTCTCTCTCTGTGTGTGTGTGTGTCTGTCTCTGTGTGTGTCTCTCTCTCTCTCTCTCCCTCCCTCCGTTTGAGTTTGCACATATGATGATGTCATCGGATCTCCTCTTCTTGAAGTTATGGCGGAGCTGAAGTTTTCAAACTTTCCCTGGTGAGTTCATTTATGACTTGTGTGTAAACCCGTCGCCGAGCTGTTCGGCTTGATTATATACACATCAACCACAGTGTACGTTTACATTCGTTGATGAAACATCGCGATTTAAAGTAAGTTTACGTAACGACCGAGAACTTTATATCGGCTAACAGCTCGCCAGCTAGCCAAGTAGCCAGTTAGCTTGTTTCATGAAGGACGTTGGAGTCCACAGATAAAGGGCCTGTGGCCGGCGTGGAAACAGCAGCGGGCCGGCTAGCGGTGACACCGGCTCCGTTAACCTCTCTAACTGTGTTTACAGCTTGTAGAAAATGCGTGAGTTTGTTGGTTTAAGCGGCTTGCTGCCCTGGCCTGTCCGGCTCCAATAGTGTCAACAGTGGGAGTGTGTAAACACGGCGTTAGCCGTTAGCCAGCGAGCTAACCTCAGATATGTGAGGTGACGGAGGAGGTTTGTGGGTTCATGAAGAACAACTAACAACGTGAGGTTTACACTGGGCCAGGCCCGAACCTGGGATACACAACCAGGTCGGTTGACCCGGGCCTGTGCTTGTTCTGTTTTAGTGACACGGTTCGTTAGCTAGCCAGGATAACGGGTTTAGGACCATATGGTCAAAAAGAGTCAAAGCTGGTTTATTTCACTGTCATTTCACATTGTGTCATGTTCAAAAAGGGAAGGATGTAGTTTATAAATTAGATTGTGAAGATACTGTAATGTGGCGACCTGTTGAAGGATGATGTTGTAGATACTTATTTACCATTTCTACCTGTGACAGAAGCAGTAGTGGTGCAGTGACATAAAGATCATGTTGATTTGGGTCATGTTGGATGTGAGGAACCATTCACGAGGGTGTTGTATCCAGGAACACAGTTCATCACAAATATCTATTTGTGTGCGAAATGTTTGACATATTTTCGTGTAAGCTACTGATTACTCACACAAACGTGTACCAGCAAGGTGTTTGTGTAAATAATTTAACGGTGTTGAGAATGAGGCAGGGATAAAATTTAAGGACGAAGGTTCACTGTTATCGATGCGTATGTGAATGTTGTTGAGAAGGCCTCTCCTCCAACTGATTCATGTATTCACACTGCAGACGGTCAACATTCTTAAGCTCTTGATTACCTGGTTCATCTGTATTAGAATCAGGAATGACTGAGAAATGTGTGTGAGTCAGGTACTCTCACGGGACAGGTTAGGGGATCAGTAGGGCGCTCCGCCTAATCCATCTAATGTGATTAATACATTACTCAAAACTCCTGCAGCTGACACTTTGGCAAATTTAAGTAGACCAAGGACACAAGCCTGCACGTGGTGATCAACACACCCGCTGCTCAGTTCCAGTCCTAATATAACACTGCTCGTGCAGTTAATTACGATATGGGCTGGAGTGAAGTTTTGGCAGGATATATTGGATGTTTTGGAATACAGCTAGGACACACTACATCTTAAGCAAAAGTATTTTTTTCATTTATACTTATTTTGTTCCTTATTTTGACTTGTTTCTTGATGTTTTTTTTTCTTTGAAGTAATTAAGATTGTTCTTAAGATGTGTTCTTTATAAAAATCCGGTCATATCCCACTGAGTGACCTTTTAATGACAGAGGGTTTAAACATTGGGGGCCCATGGTAGTCATTACTGGGACTTAACAGCCTATATTGTTTGTTAATCATTATCGCAGTGTGGCCTATGCAATACGGATATTGCAAAAAGCCCCTGTATGCAACTTAATACTAAAACAAATCAGATTTTTTTATTGTGTACTGTGAACATCCTCTCCAGCTGTCCCAGGTACATGTTGATTTGGTGTTTTGAGTAATCATGGCATTCATGTGATCTAAGAAGCATACATGGATTTGGTCCAGATAATGTAGCGCAACCATGTCAAATCAAGTTCAAGTCAAATCAATTTGCTGTTGTAGGCCTATTTTAATATATAGTAGAGCGTATCTCAATTGCAAAGTATACTAAAACAACTGCAATTTAGTATTTTAGACTATGCGGTGTAGTTCGAGTTATTACTGTGATAAAGAAAACTGAGAAGAATGGGGTTCTTTGAAAGATTACCTTGGACCCTATATAGATATGAGAGTGTTTATTAGTGTACATTGGCTGTCTCTGTAAAAGACCTGCTGGATTGAGAACACTGGTGCTAGTTCCCTTCCACACTACATGACCAAAGGGCCTTCTTAAAGAACACAGCTTCCCGCAGATCTCCAGATCTGCTCATGACTGATCTTAAACAACCACGTCCTAATAACCATAGGTCATTGCTATGGGTCAGTTTAAAGCAGAAAGACTGCTCCTAGTTCAGTGTGTTTTAAGGCTTTCTCCAGAACCTCTCCTGAACTTCTAAATGCACTTGTTCTGTAGACAGATAAGCCTGTCCCAATGGAGCACCTCCAAGGAGCCTGGAGGACCATAAGCAATGGTCTGGGGATGAAGGACTCCGTGTTTGAGAGCCCTTGTGTCTCCCCCACCGTGGTGCAGGGCTTCCCATACCAGCGCCACTCCTCAGACGACAGCAGAATCTCCGACGCCAAAACCAGCAGCACCATTCGGGTGTACCTCCCCAACCAGCAGCGCACTGTTGTAAGTGAGGAGAGCATTCCGTGCACGTCAGGTTCTTATGTACGACACTTTTCTTCTTCTTCACAAGCTAAAGTGACAGGCGACTGAGGCAGTGAAGAACTCCCTTGAGAACAAATCCCCTAAGTAGAGCTGGACTCAGTGTCCACCCTGATCCTTAAAGGCTGTAGGGTAAAGCCTGCAAGGCCCAATTCAGACTGCAGTCCAGTGCACAGCATACACACAGTAATACGCTCCTGTTCAGAGCTGTGACAGTAGCGCAATAGTCACACCATAAAGTGTACATATCATTTAAGTAGCAATTGTTTTGTCTTGCAACACTTTCATTTTTGCATTTGCTTTATCTCCAAAGGCTCGTAAAAGTCTTAAATGGTTACCTGGAGAGTTGGTTACAAAAACATTAAGCAGAATGTCTGTGTAATGTATATATTGTGCATGTTCATTATTTGTAATTAATCCGATTGCGTTGTCCATGCTTTTACTTGGCCTAGAATATGCTGGACACTGTCAGCTTGGAGCTAATTTTTCACGAGGTTTTGTTTTTGCTCTGTTCACACTGTAAGTCTCTCTAACCCGGGCCAAGTTCACACTGTGTGTAAATGCCGCCGTTTGCCATCACTGCTCAGGTGAACGTGCGTCCAGGAATGTCCCTGCACAGCTGCCTGATTAAAGCCCTGAAGGTGCGAGGCCTTCAGCCAGAGTGCTGCGCTGTGTACCGACTGCATACGGCTCACAGGAGGTAGGACCGGCCCTGCCTGCTCCACCCACCATGCGTCCTTCCTTGTTTTGACGTTGGCATTCACGTCTGTCTTTCTGTTTAATTAAAGGGTTTTCCTTACAAAGAAAGGGGGTGGAAAAGAAACCAGTTGGACATCCACATAGAACGTGTGCAGAAAGTTATGTGTCTGCAGCTGTTTTTGTTGGACCAAAATGCGCACTTTCACATTTGTAAACAAAGAGCAGAATTGTGGGTTTGTTGTCTAAACCACTGAACTGTGGTCGGAGGACAAGACGCATCTGGGCGGCACCAAGTGGTGTTTGCAGCCATGATGGACACCAAACCACACACAGTAGATTGTTGATGTTAAAAATTGACCTCTTGCAGTATGAAGTGTGGTTCAGATGTTTTTGGTCCATTTCCTTGCCATAAATACTTTTAAACCAATGATGTACCTCTTTAGTGTGGAGATTATTGCAGTCCTCATTACTGGATTCGTTCTGTGATTCAGCTGTTCTTTGACTTTCAGGCTGGCTGAGTCTTTGTAATAAACCAGTTCACACAGTAGCTCCATTTTTGCTCGCTGTGTTTTTCTGCACTGCTTAGTTTCCTCTTTACTCTTGTAGCAAAAAGGCTCGGATGGACTGGGGCACGGACTCGACATCTCTGATCGGAGAGGAACTGCTCGTGGAGGTCCTGGACCATGTCCCCTTGACCACCCACAATTTTGTAAGTGCTGTGGAACACTTTAACCCTTTAAGTAACACGAAGTGTCTCAGTTCTGGTCCTGAACCCAGTCCTGGTCCTCAACATGCCCTCTATTCATTTTCAGGCCCGGAAAACATTTCTGAAGTTGGCATTCTGTGACATGTGCCAGAAGTTCCTATTGAGTGGCTTTCGTTGCCAGACGTGTGGCTATAAATTCCATGAGCATTGCAGCACAAAAGTTCCTACGATGTGTGTGGACTGGAGCAATATCAGGCAACTCCTGTGAGGGTCACAATGTTCTTTGTCTAACAAGTCATTCATACCAAGATAAACTGTATTCAAGCACTCTATCCTGAACACAAACCAACATTTTGTGGATGAGTTCACTTTACATTTGGAGGGGTTGATAATACTATATATAATTATATATATATAGTATATAAGTTATAATGAGTCTGGAGTTTAAAAAAATAATGGGTTAATGTCTGCGTTTCATGAGAATTACGTAAGGAACTGTATTTAATGCTAAAGTTACATAATTCCAAGACATATAAGAACCAAATGGTCTTTAAATAGAAGTTTAGGAAACCAAAAATAGCCAAAACGAGGTACGTAAAACACAAATAAAATAAAAACACTGAAGACTTCGAGTGTTACAAACGAGGTGGTGACAGCCACCGTGATCGTGACGAAGATTAGCCACCAGGATTTGTGGTTTTAGTGGTGGCTGGTTAAGAGAGGGTAAATATAGCCGTGCTTTCAGTCAAAGCCTTGCTGTCTGATGCAGTGTGACAGCTCACAGCACTGACCCACAGCTTTGCTCCCTGATGAAGATTAACCACAGTGGGTGGATATATCTTCACCTAAAGATGTATGATCAGAAGTCATCTTGACTTTTTTCTTTTTAAAGAGAATTCACTTGCGTTTCAAAGGAAACTAGATTAAGCAAGCCTGTCGTTGAGTGTTCTTGAACGAACGACTTTTCCCTGCAGGTTGTTCCCGACACCAGGTGAGAGTGGAGTGCCGTCTCTCCCCCCCCTTACCTCTAGGAGAATGAGAGAGTCCCTCACCCGGATCCCCAGCAGGTAACCCCTTCCTTCTGATCTCCTGCCAGGGCTTTAAATGGACATGCACACGCCCTCTTAGGCTGATTTAATCTCAGTTGCTGGGTTGAGTGATCCAGCGTTCTCAGAACTCCCAGGTCAGAGACGTACACCTAGAGGCACATGTCCTCATAGAAATGTCCTGCTAGTTTTAATGATCTTTCCCCATGTCTGTGTTGTTGATGGGAACAAAGTTTATTTCTGGCCTCGAGTGGGAATCAACCTGTAGTGGAAAGGAATTGAACCAAAGTTCAGAGAGTTGTATTACGTTATTATACTGAATCTCAGGACCAGTAATGGACTCTGCCCACCCGTGACCTGGTCATTGTTGTCAGGGTAGTGACTATGAATTTCATATACATTCCTCTTCCTGGAATATAGTGTCCCATCCCCAAAAAAGCCTTTTGAGAATTTCCTTCCAATAACTAAAAAAATTTCGGTTTAATTACTGAAATGACTGAAACCACAGTTTTCTTCGGGGCATGCCATGTTAACAGGTTTATTATTCAAGCTCTGCCGATTTCCCCCTGCAGCAGACGCGGAGTCCTTAGGAAGAGTCCCAGACCCACCCACACACTAACTGCTCCTGCGTCACGCGCAGACATCCACCGTCCAGCTCCGAGTTGGGCAGCATGAACCGCGTTGACACCCCACCACTGCACCAGCCATATGCTTGTTTTCACCTCGTGTGTTTGGCTACATCTGGTCCTAGAGTGGGACTCTTTGGCCTTTTGGTGTTTTCCTTGCTATTAACTTTCTTGTCTCCAGTCATAAAATTACTCACAAGCTGGTCAGGACCAGGAAAAACCATTACCTGGAAATCCAAATTCAATCATGCAACGAGGAAGAGTGAATGTGTTTTGAATGTTTTAGTCTGAACTCTAAATAAACCTGTCCTGGTGTATGGGGAAGGCCATCCTGGGTCAAGGACTTCATTATTCACATAAACATTCACCACATTTGGGCAGGTGGCCAGAAGCTTCCAGTTAAACATAGTTTATATATATATATAATATAAATTTTTTTGTCTGTCCTCTAGCTCCCTTCACAGACATTCGACCCCTTATGTCTTCAACTGCACGACCCCATACTCGCCAGCAGGGGGGGCTCTCTCTCAGAGGCAGCGGTCCACCTCCACACCCAATGTGCACATGGTCAGCACCACCCTGCCTGTTGATGGCAGCCTGATCGAGGTAACATCCGGCTCCTCTCCTCAAAGGCGCCCTTAAATCAGCCGTGTAAGGAGTGCCCAAGGTCTGCCTGGCACTCCTGTGACCTCGTTAGCCCCTCCACCTCTCCCAGCCTTCTGTCACTCCTTCACTGCGGTAAACCATCTTCTCTCGTGTTGCTCAGGCCTACATCTTCACCCCCCCACCTTTCTCTGCGTCACTAGCTGGAGTTGAAATACAGTTAAGAGGTGTGTCAAAGGTCCTGTACAGTCACAGGTCGTCCGCTGCACTAAAACACATTAATAAATGGCAAATATTTCCAAAGCAGTGGTGCTAGATCGAGGAGCACACACTCTGCACTGTGGAGTGCTGTGGTCCACATCTGCCTCCCGTACTGGTGCATACTGTGCTGCAGCGGGCCTTTTCAAAGCATGTCTGATGGACACCCCAGCTAGTGACCTGTGCTCTTCCCCCGTCACCACCAACCTCTCTCCCTTTCCCACTCTGTCTCTGGTTCCTTCGCCGCCTTCCCGCCGGGCTGTGCTGGAGAGTAGCTAGATTGCCCGAATGCCTCTCCCAGGTCCTGGAGCCAGCGCTTTTGTCTGAAGAGAAGAGTAGGTATTGACTGCCTCCTCTACACCTCTGCTTTAAATGTGCTGTAGAGTCTCGATCTAGCCAGAGGTTAGCAGTCTCCCAGCACTTTGCTCTGGCCTATAAAGCTCTGGCACTTTCCCTCAGTACACAACAGGACACATGAAAGGAACAGTATGCTGTTGAGGGACATTGCATTTACGATTATTTTATTTATGTTTATTTGTTTAGGATGCAATACGTCATGGTCATGGATCAGGTAAGAAGAACGTTGCAATACCAGACGAAAGATTGAGCTGTTATTGTATGTTTCTGTTGGTAGAAATGCTTATTCTGTTTTTGGGTTTTTCCTCCTTCTTCTCTAGCAGGTAGTTCCCCGAGCCACAGTCCGACTGGCTGGACCCAGTCCAAAGCTCCTGCACCAGCTCAGAAAGAGAGGGCATCGTCCTTCAATTCTCAGGAGAAAAACAAAATAGTAAGCTCTCCGTCACGGCCCTTCCTCTCCGCGTTGAACCCGAGTAGATGCACTGAGATCACTTCCCCTTTCTCGAGTACATCCTGTGAGAAACACAAGAGAAGAAACAGATGTAATACTGCTGATAAGCTTTGGCTAATGCGCTTCCCGGAGCTCTCCACGTACTTGTGTCATTGTCTCTGAGCGTCGGTAGTGAATCTGGAGGGCTCTATTACCCTCCTTAAAGGCTTTCGTGCTGTAGTTTCACTACACACTGCTACAGATAGTAACACAATGGAATCCTGTCCAGATTCCAGTAAGCTTCAAGCGAAAGCAGCACAGGCAGCAATGTACAGGCATACATCACAAATGTCCTGTTTCTCTGGTGAAAAACTGCCTTACGTGGCTGTGTTGCCTCCCAGCGGCCACGGGATAAAAGAGACTCGAGCTACTACTGGGAGATCGAGGCCAGCGAGGTCATGTTGCAGTCCAGGATTGGCTCGGGCTCCTTCGGAACCGTCTACAAAGGGAAATGGCACGGTAAGGGTCACACGCATGTGTCACGTGTTGGGGGGGGGTCTCCGTGTCGGCGGCTCTGCGCTGCTTGGCAACACCGCTGTTTCTCGGCTGACCCGCAGGTGACGTGGCGGTGAAGATTCTCAAAGTCACAGACCCGACGCCAGAGCAGCTCCAGGCTTTCCGCAACGAAGTGGCAGTTCTGCGGTGAGCGTAAAGACTTTACGATGAGGCGGTATGATGTAGCACAGCGTCGTCGTCTTTATCAGATCCCAGCTTGGGAAAAATGAGTTCCCTTTCATCTGCTAGTATATTTGATGGGATTGCATTGGCTCTACAGTGGAGTTTCTAAAAGCATTAGTAATGGTCTCCTAATTGTTCCCTGGGGAAGTCATTTACTCAGTGTGTGGTCCTTTTAACATCATCCATTGTAATGCATCTCCGAGCATTAAAAACTAACACGAACCCTAAAACAACTGAAGTTTACAGACTGTTGACTGCTCTGCAGAGACCATTGTGGTGAGGTTGAAGATTTAGCAGGAAGCATAACATGGAAGAGTGCTCAGTAACCAATCAGAGAGGAGTGCTCAGTAACCAATCAGAGAGGAGTGCTCAGTAACCAATCAGAGAGGAGTGCTCAGTAACCAATCAAAGAGGAGTGCTCAGTAACCCATCCGCACTTGCTGCCTTAGTTTTCCCATCAACCCCTCTGTCTGTCCACAGGAAAACGAGGCATGTCAACATCCTGCTCTTCATGGGCTACATGACGAAGGACAACCTGGCCATCGTGACGCAGTGGTGTGAGGGCAGTAGCCTCTACAAGCACCTCCATGTACTGGAGACCAACCTCCAGATGTTCCAGCTGATCGACATCGCCAGACAGACCGCTCAGGGCGTGGAGTGAGTTCAGCACCACGCGTGGGGGGGGGGGGGGGGGGGGGGGGGGGGGGGGAGGAGCCTCTCTGAGTGCATTAACGAGGACGACGTGGGTGTGTTAACGGGGTCTTGGACCTTTCTTCTTTTCTTCCAGCTACTTGCACGCAAAGAACATCATCCATCGGGACATGAAGTCAAACAGTATCCTTCTCAAGAGGTGTGTGTGTGTGCGTGTGTGTGCATGTACATGCATGTATATGTCCCTTCCCTGTGTGTGTGTGTGTGTGTGTGTGTGTGTGTGTGTGTGTGTGCGTGCGTGGCTACACTGGATTACTTTACATTGATTGCATTACTTCCAAGTTGAGCAGTTGGGTATTTGGTTTAATGCGACTTTTCACTGTATTGTATTAAACATATATTAAAAGGCCCCACAGCAGGAACTAAATACAACGAAGCCAGTACACATTCCATTACCGACATTAAATCTTTTCTCTTTTTTTCTATCCTTATATTCTTCTATTTGATGTGAGACTCACACCCCGAGCATGGAGGGTCCCAAGGCCATGTTCACGTCCTTCTATCTCCTCTTTGGTGGAGGTGCTGTGTTTCTCCTCCTTTCATTATAAAATACCCCACAGGGGTTTAGATTCACGTCAGCCAGCCCACTGAAGCAGGTGAACTTCTCGTGTGGTTTCAGCAGTGACCTTTGGCTCATCATCATGCTGGAATATTCCTCTTCTGCCCAGGCTTCTGACTGGGGCTCTGGTCAGCAGGGATATTGGCACATCCACGGACGTTCACGGAGCCATCTGTAAATGTAATCTCCAAACACTTTTTTGTGCTCATGTAGCTCCATAACATTCCACCCCCACTTGTGTGCTTCACCATGAAGACTGTGGCACTGTGGCGGTCCTGGCCATGTTTACGACAAACATGCCGTACCCGTCTGAGCCCAACAAATTTATCTTGGTCTCATCTGACCAAAGAATGTGTTCCCAATATTCACCGGGCGTCGCGCCATCTTCATGTTTCATGTGTAGTTTAATCTTGCAGTTTGTGTCCAAGAGCAAGCAGGGGTTTCTTTTTTTTTCTTTTCCACAGTCACAGAAACGGTGATGTTCACGGCGAGCCCCCTGTGCACAGCCCTCTGTGTTTGATCTAGACCGCTCGTGTGGCCCAAACTCCGGCATCGTCTTGAGAGAGCAGCCTCTCCTGTTGGCCTCGGTGGGACCGTGTTGTGTTCTGCACCTCCTGATTACTGTTGTGACTGTGCTTCAACTGATTTGATATTTACTGGTACTCTACATGTGAACTGGGAAGTAATGCAGGTATTAAGAGATGGTAGCACACGGGAGTGTGTGTGTCCACACCTGTGCACCATTAGTGTGTCCTGCCCTGTGCATCTTTAACTGAAACGCAGACATCTTCCTGCACGAGGGGCTGACAGTGAAGATCGGGGACTTTGGCCTGGCCACGGTCAAGTCCCGCTGGAGTGGCTCTCACCAGGTGGAGCGGCCCTCTGGCTCCATATTATGGATGGTCAGTGGTCACCCCTAAACACGGGGCTCAAATAAACACCTCTGAAACCTCTGCTCATCTCCTACATGTGTGTGTGTGTGTGTGTGTGTGTAAAAACACGAGTGTGATGATGATGATGATGAGAACACGGGCCTTCTACTCCTGCTCTGTTTACACTCAGGCGCCTGAGGTGATCCGGATGCAGGACAACAACCCGTACAGTTTCCAGTCCGACGTCTACTCCTACGGTGTTGTGCTTTACGAGCTGATGACTGGGGAGTTGCCCTATTCACACATAGCTAACAGAGATCAGGTACGTGTTTCTCCACCGCGTACTTCAGAATCATTTTCGTAATTACATGCAGGTCAAGTGTACTGGGTAACCCATATCACCACACCTCACCCAACGCCATAACAAGATTCGTTTGTGTGTCTCTGTCTGCTCACATATATTTAATGTGATTGTGCTTAATACAGAATTTTGTGTCATTTTATTTTCTTTGGTGGGGGGAGGGGGGGTGCTTTTTTAAAGAAACATTTTAACATAATGTTGTTGATTCTAAAAACACTTTAAATGTCGGCGTCTGTATTCTCCTTGCTAGTTATAGTAACTTGGGAAACAGATATTGTGATCTTAAAGTAGTGCTTAAAAGCCACTTTTGTTTGTGTGAGAGTTGAGTAACAGGTGTGCGTTTAGGGGGGTTAGGAAAATCTGAAATTGAAAATGAGCTCACGTGGGAGGGGGAGGGGAGGGGACTCTTCTGGACTCCTGCTGGCCCAGTTACTGTGGGGCCGTGGCACTAAATTTATCCTGTAATTGAAGCTGAGCTCCGGAGTCCCCCTCCACCCGTGACCCCCCGCCCCGCTCCCTCCACCCGTGACTCGCCCCCCCTGCACCCTCCACCCGTGACCCACCCCCCGTGGACCCCCCCCCCCCCCCCGCTCCCTCCACCCGTGACCCGGCCCCCTCCCCCTCCACCCGTGACCCACCCCCCAGCTCCCTCCACCCGTGACCCTCCACCCGTGACCCGCCCCCCCCTCTCCCTCCACCCGTGACCCGCCCCCCCTCTCCCTCCACCCGTCACCCACCCCCCTCTCCCTCCACCCGTGACCCACCGGCCCCCGCCCTCCACCCGTGACCCGCCCCCCCTCTCCCTCCACCCGTGACCCACCCCCCTCTCCTTCCACCCGTGACCCGCCCCCCCTCTCCCTCCACCCGTGACCCACCCCCTCTCCCTCCACCCGTGACCCGCCCCCCCCGCTCCCTCCACCCGTGACCCGCCCCCCCCGCTCCCTCCACCCGTGACCCGCCCCCCCCGCTCCCTCCACCCGTGACCCGCCCCCCCCCGCTCCCTCCACCCGTGACCCGCCCCCCCCCCCCCCCCCCTCTCCCTCCACCCGTGACCCGCCCCCTCCCTCCACCCATGCTGGTGTGCTGCGTTGGTGTGCAGTGCCCACATCTACTTGCTCAGTAAACTCAACGTGAGGCTGGATGCCCTGCTCTCCAGAAAATGCCCCAAGGACCCAGTGCTGCCATGTGTGTTCCTGTCAAACCAGCCCCACGTTCATGAGAATGAGCATGTGAAGACTTCGTGAAACCGTGACTGCCGAATTGCTCTGCTATTCTTCAAGGCTCTTGGTGTTTCGTTTGCTTATAGCCAAGAGCTGTTTGTACTTCACACGTGTAAAACAGAACGAAGGCAGTGGTTCAAAGCGTCGTTCATACTGCGCTCTCTCTCTCTATCTCTCTCTCTCTCTCTCTCTCTCTCTCTATCTGCTTGTGTGCTCTGTGTCCATAGATAATCTTCATGGTTGGCAGGGGTTACCTAGCTCCAGATCTCAGTAAACTCTACAAAAGTTGCCCCAAAGCCATGAAGCGACTGGTGGCTGACTGCATCAAAAAGTCCAAAGAGGAGAGACCTCTCTTCCCACAGGTATGAAAAGTTGGTTGTCCCACTTTCAGATCTGTGCAAACTGTTGGGAACATCACGGTGTGGCGTGCCTACACTCCCAACTCGAGCTCATTTTCACCACACGTCTCTCTCTCCACGCGTCTACACTTGATACCGGGTCATTACTTCATCTATAGTCTGCACGCTTTGCAGTGTACGACCTTTGCCGTGACCTCGTGCGGGCTGACCTAATTGTATCTGTTTCCTGCGTGGGTTTGTGAAGATCTTGTCTTCCATCGAGCTGCTGCAGCATTCGCTTCCCAAGATTAACCGCAGTGCCTCCGAGCCGTCCCTGCACCGGGCCGCGCACACCGACGACATCAACTCCTGCACTCTCACCTCCATGAAGCTGCCCGTCTTCTGACGGTCCACGCCGAGACCGCGGCGGCCGGGGGCCCCGAGACGCGCACCCAGCGTGGTTGCGGGGGAGGGGGTGGAGCCCCAGAACCTGGCGGAGCTGCTTCGGTTTGGCCGGAAGGTTCCGGGAGGTTCCGCTGAATTCACCTCTTCGCTCCGACGGGGAGTCCGTGAGCGGGGGAGGCCGAGCTTTGGCCTGAAAGGAACTGAAGTCCAGTGTGGGTTTTAAATGTGTGTGACCATGTAGCAATGATGGCCGACGTCGTCACTGCTAAAGGCTGAGGTGATGTCCGCTTCATACACACAAACTGTTAGATTACATCTAGGTATGTTTTTAAAAACCCCCAAAATGTGTAGATGCCTAATCATGACAGTTTCAACAATTAAAACTTCTACGCAAATAAAATGGAAACGACGCCTGTTGAAGAAGCCATAGGGAGTGCCACACATGGCCTGTAGAATCTTTTGTAATTTAGCTACTGAACAACAGAAATTTCAAAGCTCAGTTCACAAAATACAATAGACAATGTTTTCTATAGCTTGCAATCACACTCTGCTTTGCTACAAGCCTTCTGTTGGGGACAGTGGATTTGGACAGGGCCCGTGTGGTTGTGTTACAGTGTGGAGAACATCTCTTGGAATGACCGTGTGGCCCTGAAGGCAGGGTGCGCATACAGGAGCTGGCAGTCACGTCGCTCTGGTTGGTGGAGCAGTGGGAGCCTTCACGAGGATTACTCCCACACAAACTATTTGCAGTCGTTCTCAGTCACTGGGGTTTTTTTTTTTTTTTTTTTAGTGTGTGAAGTTTTATAACCGTTCAATCAGTTTCATACACAGATATCATACCTTGTTTGGAAAGTATATGAACAGTTAATGTTCGCATCCTTAAAAATGTCAGTGTTCTGCTAAACCTCGATCACAAACGTTAGTCTCAGCATTAAATGATTTTGATTCTTTATTGATGGTCGTCCGGCTCTTTGAAGGTTTTACTGCAGACTTGAGTATATACTGTTCATCAGTAATGGTTATTTTAATAAAATTAAGTTAAATACAGAATCAACCTCTCGGTGGATGTTTTTTGAGCTCTGTTTTTCTCAGGCTCTCAACATGCACTTTGCATGTTCGTGAATGTTTGAATAAATGCTCCAGCTGTTGGTGTCAGGGATGTGAAACTAGAGAGCCCAGTACTTTCTCAGACATTAGAAAACTGGCTCTGTGTGTTAGGGATGTCTGTGAGACTCGAGTGAAATGTTGTAAGGCGGGGCGGCTGACGCGCTTCGGTAACCTCACCCTCCTGACCCCTCTCTCTCAGGCGTACAGCAGTGTACCCACATGTCATGTTTACAGTGGCAGCGTGGTATTCCATGATGGCCCGTCCAGACCACCTACGGCTCTCTGAGAACGTGGCGACTCGTGACCCTGAAGGGGAGCGAACCATGAAAGTGCAATTTTAATAAGGAGCTTTGACTAAAATTGATTCAGCTTGAGATTGAAACAACACTTGGCAAAATCTTGCAATGTCCAGATGGAAAAAGCTTTACTCACTATTGTTTTTAGAATGATCTTTCTGCCTCTGATCTTTGCACTCTAAAAGATCTAGACATTTAATCTCGCCACCTAGTGTGAAGTTACAGCATAAATAATTCTATTAAGTCTATTGTGATAGACATGGTTAGAAAGGTGCAATTAGACGCCCCCTTGTGGAAATCATAGGCCTAGCATAATGCTGAAACTAAACCACCATTGTAGATGTCTCCTCTTAACATTTACATTTACATTTACATTTATGGCATTTGGCAGACGCCCTTATCCAGAGCGACTTACATTTTAATCTCATTTTTTATACAAGTGAGCAATTGAGGGTTAAGGGCCTTGCTCAGGGGCACCTCAGTCATGGCGTCAGGTCTGGGAATCGAACCCACGACCCTCCGGTCACAAGACCAGTTCCCTAACCACCAGGCCATGACTGCCCTCTTAACATGTATGCGTAAGGCTTGTGGTGTGTAAAGAGAAATGTGAGCGAAAGGTGCGTCTCCTTTGAACAAGCCTGGAGACCAAGCTTTAATGTAGATCCTTCATGATCTCTTGTACAGAGAGGGTGTAGACACGCCTCCAGCCCCGCCCTCTTTAGCAGGTGGATGATGCGGACGTGTTCCGTCACCAGCGGGCGCAGGTCAGTCGTCATCAGCAATTTGGGGAAGAGATGGGGAGAGTTTGGGTGGAGAGCCTTCAGCTGGAGGTCCAGGGCCTGCAGAACTTCGTCCTGAAGCTCCTGAATGACCTTTGCATTCACCAAACCTGGCCGATCTACAGTGAAGTAAATCATGAAGAGGTTAAACTGGTTTAGACATTGAAACGGGGGCTATGCTTTTGTTAAGGAGTGTCCTCAGACGTTAAAGCTGTTCTTAATGCTTCACTCACTTTAATTCTAATGACTGACTGATGACCGGGATCAGTTCTCATTATGAGAGACATTATATCTGAGCTCCAGTAGTTTTATTTCAGTTAGTGATATTACTTTGCTTTAAATGTATTCCTAGAAATATTATTTTCAGTTTTTGTACCATTTTTGTTTCGCACCATTTACTGTGTTCACACTGATCAGTTAATTTTCACAAAACTTGTGAACTACTAACATATCACCACTAAGGATGATGATGATGGCGATGAAGAGCACTAGGTCGCAGTCTTCAAGCTCCAGCACTTTGAACTTGACGGAGAACTGGAACTCCATTATGGCTCCATTATGTTGCAGAAGGGCTCACGCAGACTCTTTAAAAAAACTCTCGGGTCATAAACACCTGGCTGCCAGCCATTAGCACGCCATCTTTGTTGCTGAGGTACGCTAGGAGCTCGATGATGACTTCAATGGCGCTGAGCAGGGTCACTTGATCACTCGGGTCTAGGTCGACAAAAGCCGGGATGCAGGGGTGATCTAGGATATAGAATGAGCCCAGAACGTACTGTTCTGTTTGCCTTGCTTGCCTGCTAGGATTGCCCAGACCTACTTCATCATTGGAAAGGATTTGAGGTAGGAATCGTACACTTGCACAGGGCCTGCAGGTTTGCCTGCTCTTCGTCCAGCTGGCCTGCGTCCACGTGGAGTTTAGCTATCAGCTTCTCCCGCTCTGCTAGGGGAGTTCGGCCTAAACGTATAGCTTTGGAGGAAAGGGGGAGAGGAGGGGATTTGAGCCTCACTGATGGTCTTGCTGACCGTCCTCTTACGGCCTGTTTACCAGGCAGGTATTGGGCCTAGTCTTGGATTAAACTGCAGTAGCTGTAGTGAATCTGTATTGATAATTATTTTTAGTCCAGATTTAGAATTCTGGGTCTTAAACTGTGAGGGGGAAGAAATACTAACAATACATCCTGTTCCTTTGCAGGCTGGTGTCCTACATCTCTAGTCCTTAAAATTTAAAGTGATACAACTGGATTTTTGTCCATAAATTTAAAATACATTTCTAAGTAGAGACATTAAAATTTCCACATGCATTTGGCTTTGTAAAGTTTATCAGCTATGACATTTAAGATTAAAGTCTCAGCCAGTCCTGAGTTCCACAGTGAACAACCCCCTGAGCCATCTGGTCACCGTCTCTGTACAAAATAGTCCAAGGTCATCATAATGCTGTTGTGACTGCACAACTAGTGTTCAGGTCTGCCACACACGCACTGTGGCTTTGACAAAAGGCATTACTCTAGCTTAACTCCAACCCTGCGGATGAGAGTGGAGAATCTCATTCTTCTCTGCTCTTCATCTCATCCCCTGCATGCTCTCTGTGGACACTCAACCACAGAACCATAAATCTGTTGTTTCAAACCCATGTGAAGCCCGCAGGCAATTTTGACTCCAGAAATAACAGCCATGGCTACACCAATGTGTCTGTGTAGCTGCAGACCTGTCCTGCGGTTACTGAATAATCCTGCCTTAAGATTTAGTAAGTGAATAATCCTTGATTTGGAGATGAATCTTCAATTAACGATTCATCCAGTTTTAAGCTTAACGTAAACAGCCCTTAAATGTATACCATTTTCTTAGGGTTGTATATTTACAGCAGTGACCACTATGCATCATGCCCACCAACACGCACTTCATAAAGTGACAGAACTGACATGTTGCAGCTCTATTTGTGTACATGACCGTGATCGCCACAGTACTTGTATGTCGGCTTTAATCTAACAGTTCTCTGAAAGAAGACCTGGAAGACACGAAATACATCCAATTACAATCTTCACTATTGTCTTTTTGTATACTGCATCAAACAAAAATGTCCTGCATCAATTGAGTCACCAACAAACCCAACAGCTGTCATCAATTAAACTGTTAACAATTAAATCCATCACAGCTGTTTTTAATTACATGAAAACCTCACGGATGCGGTTGCTTGTTTGCGTTACCTTACATCCTTCACACGTGTGTCCACTCCGTAGTGGTACCCAGATGATCTGTCACCACAAACTTTACGCTCCACATGTAACGGCGCGGTGGACACGTCGCAGCGACATTTAGCACATACGCTGGCTGAGGGTGGAGGGTTTGGACCTGCTCATCTAGAGTCTAAACTATGTTTATGGAAAAAAAGGTAAGGCAGGGTCATCTGTATGGCACACATCATACACAGAGACAACTCAAAGCGCTGTAGATGCACAATGAGAATAAATCCATTATGAATCCATTTCAACTGTTTATTTTTAAATTTGGTAACTGATCTATAAAAAAACATTCTATTCAAATGAAGTGTTTCCTCCAGCTAAGTGTTTAGCTGTTGGTTGCTTCATCACATTGCTCGATAGACATAATCTGAATAGAGAATCTGAATAGACATAATCATAAGTCAGACAGCCAGCAGTCTGTGAGCCCCAGATTAGCAAACTATTGACATAAAAGGGAATCAAATAAACATAATAAAGGATTATTCTGTTCTAGAACCACTGAGTACAGAAAAAAGGGATAATTGGATATTAATCAGTTGGATATGAAACAGTTTTTTATTGCTGTTTGTATGTTTCAACACAACATAGTGGTTGGACTGACTTAAATCTACCCAGATCTCAGAGGTGCACAACGTATTCATTATTGTCACAATATATCCTTTACTTAACTAATGCATTATATTATCACCACCAATTTACCTTTTGCCTAACCCTGCTTATTCCCACCCTTCCATGTACCCACCCCTCCCGATACCCACCCCTCCCGATACCCACCCCTCAGATACCCACCCCTCATGATACCCACCCCTCATGATACCCACCCCTCATGATACCCACCCTTCAGATACCCACCCCTCCCGATACCCACCCCTCATGATACCCACCCTTCAGATACCCACCCCTCATGATACCCACCCCTCCCGATACCCACCCCTCATGATACCCACCCTTCCATGTACCCACCCCTCCCGATACCCACCCCTCATGATACCCACCCTTCAGATACCCACCCCTCCCGATACCCACCCCTCATGATACCCACCCCTCCCGATACCCACCCCTCATGATACCCACCCTTCAGATACCCACCCCTCATGATACCCACCCCTCCCGATACCCACCCCTCATGATACCCACCCCTCCCGATACCCACCCCTCATGATACCCACCCTTCAGATACCCACCCCTCCAGCCTGTGCTTCAATGAACCTGGAGGTTTTAAAACACTCGATGGCCCCTGACACAATGAGGAAACCCTCGCATGCTTCCTGATGAGTCTGTCTGAGCCCAGCTAAACATGGCACATATTTTAGTCTAAAAGCATGTGGACGAGACTTTTTCTTGAAGTATATTTTCAAGGAACTACATATAGAGGGAAAGATAAAAATAAAAGGGAGTTGTGGCCTGACGCACCTGTTTTTTGGTCCGGGGTGTAAGGCTGGCTGTGCTGCTGTCTTCGTTGCTGGGTGCAGGTGTGTAGCTGGAGTCGTGTCTGGAAGCTTTTGGTTAGTTCAAGTTCAGCAGTAAAACATAACTGCTGTTCTCCTCCAGGCCAGAACTCATCATGCTCCATGTGTCTACACATGCAGTGTCCACAGACGTCATTCTAAAGTAGAGGCAGATGACTGTACTGTTTAAAGTGTGGACTACACCTGGTCAAAAAGATCTACATTATTTTCCAAATCGTAGTGGCCTGAGCCAGATGGATGATCTCAAAGGTCTGTTTTTAAACATTAACTCACATTGCAGGCTTTGTTTAAAACAGTGTGCATGGCAGTGTGATACAGTTACACTTCTGTATCATAAGCGGTAAACAGTATACAAAAACTCTAAAAACACAAATATAAACATGTTATAAGTAGACAGATGCACAACATGTGAAGCATGCTTATGCCTGAAAACCATATGCAGTACATGAACTGTAGTTTAGTAGTGGGGATATGGTTTTGGAAAAGGTAATAAACTCATAAAGTAATAAATGTGAATTGCCAAGATTATTGCCTATATTAAACCCAAGCAGTGTTTGATCAGATCACTACATGACATCTCCTGCTACCTTTAGTCAGTCCTTTCCATCTGCTTTATGTTAAAGGTGCATCTTCCTGTGCTAATGGACACTGTTAAACTGTATATTCAGGTCATTGCCACCTTTGATAATAGTGGATAAAAAATAAAATAATGTAAATAATAAAATTATTTTTTTTTATGCTACACCAATGTACATGTTATTGACATATTGGTTGACACCATGTTTAAAAATTTCTGAAATCATTACCAGATCTGAGCCTTCGCCTTTATTATGCCCTTGACCAATGAACTATATAAAAGATATAAAGCTATATAAAAGATAAATAAAGGACATTACTTTAAATTTTATACTGACCCTTTATTAGCTTGCAATTAATATTTGTTTTTATGTTTCTTCTAATAAAAATACCTACGTAATCTACAGTAATAAAATCAGTTTTAAATTAACCACAGTGTGACGGGCAGGGTGAGCAACTAAAAAGGAAGCGATCACGCCAAGTCTCAGGGAAAGAGGATGGTTTAATTGAAAGTGCGCAAACCAAAAACCTGTGACATAGTTCCAGATTAAGGAAATAATAACCAGCAGTCAACTGGTACAAATACAAGATATATATAGACGAACAAACGACCCTCAGGTGAGATGGATCACGGGTCCCGCCCACCTGAGGGACGAACATCACGTGATTTGAAAAATATGCAGTTTTAGTTCAATTGCCTGCATTTTTTATGTATTTATGGAGGACCATGTTGACCATTTTCAATGTTGAGAAATTGAGTCTTATTTGTAAGGTTAGTTACTATTTCTGGATATATTGTATCTGTTGTCCACCTTTAACATCTGTTTACTTATTCCATATTGACATGTAATAGCAATATTGCTAATCAGCAGAAGCTGATGAAATGAAGTTAATGAGTTCCTGAATTAAGTCATTTTTCACTCACGTAGATCTTCCCTAGTTTCATTTTGCCTAAGCAGTTGAATTTTATCTTTAGCAACAGAAGCATTGATGCAGAATTAGATTTTTTTACTCTTCCACATCTGAACATGAAGGTTCAGATGTTTATATTCTTGAATATTATATGCTATTCTTTATATATTTATATATGTAGATATTGTATATACTTTATTTGCAGCCTGTGATCACTGTACCTGTTAACTGGGTCTGCTTACCTGGTCTATTCCCACAATGCACATGTGTTTATGTCCAAACCCACAAATGTATATTTATTTTTTTTATGCAAACATTCTGGCAAGATTTCCAGATCTGAGACTACACATAATTTTTACAATGAGACAACTCTCAAAACACAAAAAAGAAATATAAATAAAATAAATATAAATAAAAGCATAATTTTCATGTTAGCAGTGCTTTACAGGTTGCTGAGTAGTATATATCCCATTATCTGGAACAGAGATGATAAAGAAGACAACCAAATGCTATAAGGTTATAGACTATTTCCTACCCAATGTTTACACTTGATTTGTTTAATACCAGTTTAATAGACAGCCGCAGGCCAATGCAATCACATATTAGAAATGCACAGACACGTTTCTGTTAATTACTGATAAATAAAAAACAACTTCCATTACTCTGTGTTATGTTACAAGCAACTTTATGACTACATAATGCACTGCACTGGAAATATGTAATCCAGAACTACACTTTGCATTGTGTATAATGTACACAGCATAAACATTATAATAATGTTTTAATAGACAGAATAATAACAGTGTGGAATGAACTGTCATTTTTGTGCTGAACAGTTTTCTGCTTTTCCGGTCAGTCTGAGATCAGACTTGCGAAAGACTTGCTCAGGTTCCGGATCGCTTCAGCTCGGACCACATCCTCTCCAGCTGTGAAGGACTTGTCCCTGCGTTCTGATGCATTGGACAGGGACTGGGATGTCCTGCAGGAGGACAGAGACCGATTGTGTAATTAAATAAAAAATGTCCAACGGAAACAGACGAAATCGCTTGAAACTAAAAGCACTTACTTCAGCAGTGGGGGGGCCTGATCCTTTTGCTTGGGTGTCAGGTGAGGTTCCACTGAATCCGAATGGCTGGGATTGGAAACCTGAGGTTTGTCCGCCACTGCGGCTGACTGGCTCTGCGCTGCCCCCTGCTGCTCGTCTCCGGCCTGCACTGCAGACGGAGAAGGCTCGGCATGGGTGGCCCGCCGTTGGCTTTGTGAGCTTCGCCGCACGGGAGGCACAGGCTTGGCAGGCCGGGTCTGTGGGGGTGGGCCCGGCCGGCCACAGCCATCTCCGACGGTGCACTGATGCTCTGTGGTCAGACCAGCAGAATGCCCCCTGACCCACGCAGCACTAGACGCCCCAGAAGAAGCCTGATCATTCGCGGACATTGATCCTTGGGGTTTCAACCAGCCCCCTAAATTTTGCATAAGAAACACTGTGATATTAATACATACTGTAAAACATACAGCAGTGCTTTTCAGCTGGAAACCCAAATAATTTTGTCCGTCCACATTTATATTTACAGGACACAGGCGACAGAAAAAGCCTGGGGGTTTAATTAGAAGCAAACACGTATGCAAAAAGGGGAGGACGACAAAGGAGAATACTCCTTAGTGTAGTACAGAACAGCACTTTCATGCAACAGAAGCAGGGTCATGTGACAGTGTCATGCCTTTAGTGTGTCTTCCACAGGTTAACTGACAGAGACAGCCTTATATTGTCCCCAATACTAGTACCAAGGTCCCTTCATCTGGTCCCGCTTGTATAGAAGGGTACACTGTGTGTGTGTGTGTGTGTGTGTGTGTGTTAATCTCAGAAACTGCAAAAAACCCAGTAGACGTGTGTTATCGTCATTGGCATGCAGAGCAGAAATAACCGAGCTGACAACACAAAATAAACATATTGCAGTGTAAGCTTTATTGCCTGTGAGGAGTCAAAATATCACAAATGCATTGACAAATGTTTTCAGTTATCCTTTTTTTGTTTGTTTCTTTCTTTTTTCTTAAGTTTGATTGAATTTTCACTGGTTTTCTGCAGCTCTGTGTTTTAAGGTGTTTGCTCAAAATCTAAGGAACCTGATGTCACTTTATAAGATAGTAAACTTAATCCTCAGAGATTATGCAGAGCAGCACTACAATCCAATTAAAAAACTCATTCATTCCTAACCCTTGATTGCCCTCGACCACAGCCATGACTGCATCTTGTATCTCTGCCTTAAAATAGTAGCGCATAGCTTTTTGTATATATTTTCATTTTCCACAGTACAGTACATATACAATTATATCAAACAACTGAGTTTAAAAGAGAAATAAACTTGTGATAGAAACATATAACAATTTCACTGGAATAGTATCATGCTTCCGTTGACAGAAGAGTACTATATATGGGGACAATTGTATTAGTATAAACCAAAGACACAAATGTTAATCTTCTTATGTGATCCTTATAGCATCAAAGTTCAATAAAAGACACACACTATTTTTCTCAACATCAACATACATTTTGATTATATAGCAAATATTTTCTACCTCACATGCATTGGAATGTGTAAGAACACAGAAGGGAAACCTGGCCTCTGACCAAGCAGGACATAAAGGGGAATCTGACCTCTGAACTAGCAGGACACATGGGGGAATCTGACCTCTGACCTAGCAGAACACATGGGGGAATCTGACCTCTGACCTAGCAGAGCACATGGGGGAACCTGACCTCTGATCTAGGAAGAAGATAGTCAGAGATATGATTTTGCTTAGCACTAGTTATATGAGTGTTTAAACCTCTCGTGTGACAGAAATAGTAGCTACGTATACAAACTCCACATATTGCACTAGCGTAAATAAGGCAAACATTTGAAAGACCACAGAAACACAAACACACCTTCACTAGTGCCAAAATCTCCACTCTTTAACCAGTCACAGTGACAAGCTGACACGTGGACTACAACAACACAAAGACAGGAGTTAAAGTTCTGTCCCGGTCACCCCCAGCACTCTGGTCTGCTGAATATGGCTTACCTCAAAACATCTACCGTTGCTGCCCAAACATCTACATGTACCTTTTTGTTCATGTAGGATTAGTAATCGGCACATTCAGCCTTCAGAAAGCTCTCTGGTGTGGTCAAAATCAAACCTACTAACTCCCATAAATAAAAAAATATATACCAATAAATAGGACTAGAGTATGGGAGGAGGGGTGAAACCTTTGGTTTACATTGATAACTTTTAAAATATCTGTGAGAACAAATTATAAAAAAAAAACACACTGCCTAGTCATTTTCCTAAATACCCCATTTGAATTGTCATATCTTATTGATACCTGGTGTACCGTTAAAACATCTCTAGCAACCTGGTACAAAAATCAATATTTAGTATTTAGTATATTGGAGTTTCTTACACATGATCTTTTCTCATAATCCATTGGAAAAAATACTTTACAATGTAGCTAAAATAAAAAGCCACTGATATTTCTGAATTCCTCAAAAACTGACAGTGCTGTACATAGCTTCTCTGATCACTAAGTTGCAACTACTATGGATGATATTTATTACACATTCACAATTCCGTAAGCACCACTAATCTGTTCGAATTGTTATATAAAAAAAATAACAGTGATGTCACCAAATGTCACTTTAACAATCTACACAATTACCTGCTTTTGAAGGGCTCATGCAGAAAAACAGTGTATGAATATCAATACACTTCTATTTATATCAATTCCACCATGGTCATACACACACACACACACACACACATATATATATATATATATATATATATATATATATATATATATTGCACACACAATGTCAAACTGCTGATCAAGTCACAGTTTGAGTACCACTGGTAAGCACATATTGAAATGGAGACTACAGCAGGGACGATGGAGATAGAAAGATGAAAGGGAGGGGCGTGAGGGGGGAAGCAACACTAAACTCTGTGGACACAGTCTGCTCATGACAGCACACGATACAGCCCTGAAGAACACGACCGCTTCACAGAGGAACGCAAGCAACCATTCCAGACACACAGCTGATAGACACCGCACAGGGAAAAACACAGTCCAGGGTTCCTCTCTGAGCACCCCCCTCCCCAGAGAGCCTGACTGAACCTGGCTCTAGCGCCTTTGACCCATGCAGAGCAGCGTAATTCTGGCTTCTCTCCCACACGTCAGTTGGCCTGGACTGGCTTTGGACCTACTGCAACGCCATTACAGTCAAGAATATACTGCAAACAACCTTGAGGCGGAGGCTTCTGGGATGGAGTCTTCTTCAGGTCTGTCATGGCTTCCTTCTGACTGTTGTTCTAGAGGAAGTAAATACAACAATTGCAGTATTTATCTATTTGAGAACAAAGAACATGTTTAAAAAGAGAGACGCGGCCAAGATAGAAGTTGACTATAAAAACATATTAAAATACAAAATATAGAACATGATACACAGACCAGCTAAATAAACTAACAAGAAAAACAGTAGCAATCACTCACTCACTCACTCACTCACTCACACACACACACACACACCCCGGTAGTTACTGTTACAAGTATATTATATTACAGACAAGGATATGCTAATATCCTTGTCTGTAATATATGTTAATGTTAATATGCTATTGTATACTAAATTTTTCCTGTATCTCTCCACAAATACCTAAATGTACCTGTGTTGGCTGGATTGTAGTTGGTCTTGTAGGATTATGTGCCATAATCTGGTTCATTTTGGTAATGACCATGTCAGCGATGAGCTGTCTGTCCTCGGCCTGGTGATCGCCCACTAGTGGTAGGGAGGATCCCACCACCTATTCAGAGACCAGTCACACAGCTTAGACAGTTAGATGCAGTTCAGATAAATACAGATCACCCACAATTTTAAGCTTACCTCAGTAATATAGTCTTTCCCATCCTTGCCATGAATAGCTTTGACTGCGCAAATATCAAGGCCTCCAAACAGCTCACTGCAGGTGTCTACCCAGAGCTTATACCTGCCACACAGAGTCTTTGTAAGCAGGGTCATGGCACCCAAGCTGTTTTCAGAAAGTGATCACAGACAACTTCATAACAAGCTTGTCGAATCAAAAACCATTCCCGTCTTTGTTCCGTCGGGTGTGAATCTGCTCTCTGTAACCATGCTAGAAATCTCTCAGCAGCAGAAGACATCCATGGAGGAGAAATTGAGGTCTGCTGTAATGACTGAAACATTTCTCTTTCAAAAGACAAGAGGCGTAAGAGGAATAATTTTACCTCCTCAGTCTGTCACAGTAGAGCACCTATTCACACGGAGTTAATCAAAACTCAAAACTCACAGGCGGTTCTATTTATGATTGCCAAACATTTTTTTGAAGAAAAAAAATATATATATATAGCACTTCCCTGAATGTATTTTCACAATGATATATTTCTCATATGTAACTGTTACCTGTCAGTCAGCGCCACTTGTTCGAGCATGGCTGTGCCCGTGTTGGACTTCCAGTTGCCTGAGATAGAGGTTCTCCTGCAACACAGGACCAGTTCACCAGCTCCTCCCGTCTGCCACTGGGATATTTTAGATATTTTCAGATCTGTAGGCAGCAGCAGTGCCACTTACATGTACGCTTTGTAATCACTGCCGATTTTCTGAATCCTGATGTCGTACTTGGAGTCGATGAAGGGCTCTGATGTGGAGTAGGTCTGTGTGAGGGCCACCACGCTCGCGATGTCCTGGAACTTTGAGTGATTATCAACCTTCACCTTAACAGACGGAGTTAGACGATGGTTAACTGGAAATGCGTGAGCATTTCTCGTCTTTATAGACACGGTGGCTGGTTTCAGTCTTACCTTCCCCACTCCGCAGTGAGCATGTCCAATTTTCACCACAACAGGGAAGGTTGGCATGGTTACCTGAACAGTGTACAACAATAGAAGAGTTATTTATGGTTCTTGATCATTGTCCTAGCCGTTATTTCACTTTGGTAGCTCTGTTTGCATTTGTGACACAAATACGTGAGAAATAGCTACAACAAGCAAAGCCAAAGCTGCACCTGTGGGTTAGAAGCACAGAACTCTTACCATCTCCTTATGGTTTGGGTAGAAGGTTTGTTCTATCAGGGGAAACTTCTCTGCTCCAAGTCTCCTGTGTGTGCTGATCAGCTGAGCAAACTTTGGGTAAAACAGATGAAGTCAAGTCTGAGTTATCCTTTAACCCAGACACACATTACAGGCATTACTACCACACTGTTCTCTCACAGCTAATTCATCCTCTGCTCTGCTGATGAAACCACATCAAAATCTGATCAAATGACTATCAACTCCATCAATTTTTGTGTAGCTTTTTGTCGGCTGTGTTCGCTGTGAAGTCACACACGGAGTCTCACCGCCCATGGTTTGTCACAGAGGTTGTAAACAGACTCCAGCGAGTTGATGCTGGGGATGCCCGCGTACTGCAGGCCGATGACGAGGTTGCGGAAATCCGCGTTCTCCGTCATGCTGAAGGCATGCTGTCGTATCAGTACGAAGTCAGGCTTAAACGACCTGAAAACAAGTTCAGACACTTCGGTTAGAGCTGGCACACCGATCAAGTGCTATAAAAGAGATCGGGAGGTGGTTTGGTTTAATGCCTTGTGTTGATTTGACACATAGTGTGGGAACACCTTGACTGTAGATACTGATGTCTTGTTGTGTCTCAGAGTTACGGAGTATTTATAGACACAGAGACAGCAGGAATGTGACAACAGGTGTTGCCTCATATCACACAATAACCTTTCTTACATTCAATAACAACAACAACATCAACCCCATAATGACATAGTGGTCTTAATATAGTCACCTTATTAGAAATAACACCCAACTTGTGTTAGAAACATTTATTAGAAAAAAACGTTGCTGTTATTTCACCTCATGGTTTGGGGAAATGGTAAAGTGGGTCTAAAGCAAATTCAGACCTCATCTGCATACCACACTAGCGCATCCTCCTGTCTTCCCAGAATGCTCGGAGTTTGCCAGGAGTCTAATCAGCCAGCAGACCTCCAATAGAACCTCCACCACCACCACCACCACCACAGCCAGAGCTCCTGCCCATGAACGCACTGAGGCCCTCTTAGGGATGTGCTTGGATTAGTGTCCGATGTCTCCAGGCACTCAGGCCAAGACAATTACAGCATAGGAGACGGACATCTTAAGCACTGCGGTTATAGACCATTTGGCACCAGAAGCCAAAACGTTCCATGGTCCACATCAAAATTCCACTCGACCATTTAAAATCGAAACAAAACAGATCAGCCAATGTATACCATCAAATTTCGACTGCATAATCACACAACAAACACTAAACATGTACACCTAACACAAACACTAAGCATAAACACTAAACATATACACTCACAAGGCACTTTATTAGTTACACCTTGCTAGTACCGGGTTGGACCCCCTTTTGCCTTCAGAATTGCCTTAATCCTTCGTGGCATCGATTCAATAAGGTACTAGAACATTCCTCAGAGTGTGGTCCATATTGACATGATAGCATCACACAGTTGCTGCAGATTTGTGGACTGCACATCCATGATGTGAATCTCCCGTTCCACCACATCCCAAAGGTGCTCTATTGGATTGCGATCTGGTGACTGTGGAGGCCATTGGAGTACAGTGAACTCATTGTCGTGTTCAAGAAACCAGTCTGAGATCATTCATGCTTTATGACATGGTGCGTTATCCTGCTGGAAGTAGCCATCAGAAGATGGGTACACTGTGGTCATAAAGGGATGGACATGGTCAGCAACAATACACAAGTAGGCTGTAGCATTGACATGATGCTCAATTGGTACTAATGAGCCCAAAGTGTGCTGGGAAAATATCCCCCACACCATTGCACCACCACCACCAGCCTGAACTGTTAATACAAGGCAGGATGGATCCATGCTTTCATGTTGTTGATGCCAAATTCTGACCCTACAATCCAAATGTCGCAGCAGAAATTGAGACTCATCAGACCAGGTAACGTTTTTAAACGTTTTTTAAAAAATCTTCTATTGTCCAATTTTGGTGAGCATGTGTGAATTGTAGCCTCAGTTTCCTGTTCTTAGCTGACAGGAGTGGCACCCAGTGTGTCTTCTGCTGCTGTAGCCCATCCACCTCAAGGTTCGATGTGTTGTGTTCAGAGATGCTCTTCTGCATGCCACGGATGTAACAACAGGTTATTTGAGTTACTGTTGCCGTTCTATCAGCTCAAACCAGCCTGGCCATTCTCCTCTGACCTCTGGCATCAACGAGGCATTTGCACCCACAAAACTGCTGCTCACTGGATATTTTTTCTTTTTTGGACCATTCTCTGTAAACCCTAGAGATGGTTGTGCATGAAAATTCCAGTAGATCAGCAGTTTCTGAAATACTCAGACCAGCCCGTCTGGCACCAACAACCATGCCATGTTCAAGGTCACTTAAATCACCTTTCTTCTCCATTCTGATGCTCGGTTTGAACTGCAGCAGGTCGTCTTGGTCATGTCTACATGCCTAAATGCATTGAGTTGCTGCCATGTGATTGGCTGATTCGACATTTGCGTTAATGAGCAGTTGGACAGGTGTACCTAATAAAGTGGCCAGTGAGTGTACACTATAAACACTAACCAAAAACACTAAACATACACACAAATCATAAATACTAAACATAAGCAATAAACATACACACTAACTCTAAACACTAAACAAAAACACTAAAACATTTCCTTCATTTTGGTTTGTTTGGTTTTCTCCGTTTTCTCTGTCACAGATTCGGTGGCTGCTTCATTTATAGATCGTACAGCCTCAGAACCTTTCACGGTGAAATAGTTTTTAACGATATAAACTGAACTGAGACACACTATTTGATGTGGTGGCGCCCAACCGGTTAAACTCTACTGTAATATAGAGCTCCATCAAACTCCCAAACACTTGTAGGTGTGTTTGCTTACCTCACTACTTTGGTTCCATTCCTAAGGACTTGCATAGCCACGTCGCAGGTCCCGTTAGCATGAGACACCACGCTCAGGTCACGAAACTCAGCCTTGAACGCAGATAAATGAGTCGATGAACAGGTGTGTGCATCACGGTTACCGTCAAAGACAGGCAGGTGAGTGCTGTACGTTTTGAACGTCTGGTGCTTTCACACACCCACCTGTTCCACTCTGATGTCACAATCTCCCTGCAGTTTCTTGCCCCTAAAAACTTTGGGCCTGTAAAACAGAAGCAAAGTCAATCAATGTAACTCAAATATTAATGACTGTATGCAAGGACATGAGCCAATTACAGGCTTTATTAAAAATCGTTTGTTTCTTACAGATACAGTCTATGGCCAATGTGTTGCCCAGCCCATCTGTTAGTTACCCCCTGCTCCTGCATCACTGGGCAGTCTAGGGTTAGGGTTAGGGTTATTTCAGGGCACTAGAATGTCAGTGTAACTGCTGCGTTGAGAACAGTTGACCAGCGTTCATAGTGCAGGGTTGGCGTGTTCACATTGCTCACTGTCACACATGAACATTTAAGGTACTGGGATTTTTGCTAATGATCAGAGGAGCTGGGGTGATGTAAGCATACTGACTCTTCACGTCCTCAAGAACTTTTATTGTAGCACCAAATTCATTCAGATGACAGGAGAGATGCTTTTGTTTGCGTTTGCTGCGAATCTGCCATATAGAACCGTATGACAGCAGACTGTCAGAAAGTAGAGAGTGAATTATTCATGTCAACACTCCCTCCTTCTTCCGCGGGACATTGTGGGCAGACGACAGTGACTCACCACCAGCGAGACCAAAGGGGGAGAAAATAAATCAATACCAGGCTGAAAGTGATACCAATTTATTAACTCGAAATGATCCAAACGGAAGAAGGGAATCAAAGCATCATGACTGGGCCTGTAGAGCTCGTGGGTATTGGTAAGTCACAGCACCAGACATGCCAGCTCTTATGTAAATGGGAAGGAAGGGTTGTGTTTATTGTGCAGCCTGGTCTGGTCTGGTCTGGTCTGGACTGGTCTGGTCTGGACTGGTCTGGTCTGTACTGCTTTTTGTAAACCACTCCCATTCCCACAGTGACACTATAGCAATGCTGTTGATTGGCAGGGAAGGGATCCATGACATTACTGTAAATGTCCATGACAGCAGGTCTTCTTTCCTCGTGCTGTTCTGGAGATGATAAAATGCCAGAGGCCGTGGGAGCTTGTGTTGACAGAAAACATGCATGTCACAGGGCAGCAGGCTCACGTAGCTTCAGTGAATGGTCACAGATATGGCGGCCTGCGCGTCCCCGACAGGATTGAAATTTTATTCACACTTCTTTTTTTGTGAAACAAGCAATCGTTGCTACTGTGGACACCGAGTTCTATTTTACAGCCATGAAAGGCAAGAACAAAGCTGAAAAAATGGCAGATGCAGCAGGTATTTTGTCTGGATGGTCAGATGTAAGCATTTGGGATAAGCAAAAAATGCTAAATTAATTTGTGTGGCGTATTGCACCGTGCACACAAACGAGGATCAGCACAAACCACTCCAGCAGCCTAACCACCCAATCCAAAAAAAACCTGCGTCGCACTGGATTCAAGATCCCGTCGACTGCGATGCTGCAACATAGTGGCGTCGTGAGTGGTGTACGAGCATAAACGTGTGCTGGAAACGACGAAGACATTCACAGGCGCGTGAAACAGGCGCAGTCGCTATGCGATGCTCTTTTTTTCGCCAACTCCTAATTCTGGAGATGGTTCTTCCCTCTGAGTGTTCTCCAGCTGGTCTGTGCTTCAGTTCTCTCAAGGGGGGGGGCCGTGTCAATGGCCGTCTTCCAGCTCAATGTTAAAGGCAATGTTTGCTCCCAGGCATTTTAGCCTGATTGATTAGCACTTAGAGAAAAGCCTGCCACTCAAGCACACATCCAATTACCATGCAGGATGCTGGAAGTTACTACTGTACCACCTGCTTCTGAGCCTTAATTCATGATCAAAGACATACAATTAAAATGCAATCATTATTTACTGTTTTATGGACATGGCACAAATGCATGAAGAATGCGTGATATTTAAGGAACAGAAACTCAATATTCTGCGAGACTGTGCAGTCGGTTTTACCTGCTGTGTCTTTCTCACAAGTCTCACATTCAGTATGTAAATTGGTGTCACTCGTTTTGATGAGTCACTGTGGTGATTTCATCAAGAGGCTTTTCCATTCAGCCAGCAGCTCTATGAAAACGAAGCTTCCAATTTCCAAACCCGTATTATCATTAATGTGCAAAGTAGGCTACTAATGTGTCTGCTGCCATCAATGTACTGTTAAGGTACACAGTGAGCGGTAAATGTCGAGTTAGTGATGGCGTATTGTAAGACTGGGAAAGCAAACGGTCCTTAACAGCATGTACTTAGTGAAATTTTTTATCGAGTTTGATGTAATAGAACAATTCTGTAGATTAAGACAACTTTCTTGAGAGTGTACGTTTATTTGTCTCTCGCCTGTCACAGGGGTTCTCTCACACAAACTGGGATTTGTCTGTGTTTGGTACAGTCATTAGGTCATGAGGTGATTTTTTTCTGACAGAATTTTTCCCATCCTCATTACTGAGTTCAGGTGTTTCAGACACACTCTCTGCTGACAGGTGTATAATGTCACAAACGAAGCCACGGGTGGAGGAGCAGGGACGACTCACAAGCAGGAGGATACACACACAGGAGGATACACACACACACACACATACACACACACACACACACACACACACAGGAGGATACACACACACACACACACACACAGGAGGATGGACACACACACACACAGGAGGATACAAACACACAGGAGGACACACGTACAGGAGGATACACGCACAGGAGGATACACACACACAGGAGGATACAGTGTCATCCATCTTACATTTCGAAACAGGAAACAGGAAATAGGTGACTACAACCAGAAACTAAGGACATAAAGAAACTATGAAGCTAAGGTATAGATGTTAAGGGACAGAAGTGGACAGAAGATAGCATAGAGACAATACAAACAACACACACCAAACAACATACACACCAAACAACAAACACCAAACAACGCACACATCAAACAACACACACACACCAAACAACACACACCAAACAACACAAACCAAACACACACACCAAACAACCAACAAACACACCAAACAACAAACATACCAAACAACACACACCAAACAACACACACACCAAACAACGCACACATCAAACAACACACACACCAAACAACACAAACCAAACACACACACACACCAAACAACACAAACCAAACACACACACCAAACAACAAATACACACCAAACAAACAACAAACACACCAAACAACAAACACCAAACAGCACACACACCAAAGAACACACACCAAAGAACACACACACACACACCAAAGAACAAACACACCAAAGAACACACACACCAAACAACAAACACACCAAAGAACACCACAAATAAATGAGGATGTAAAGACACAGACACAAAGAACACCCGGGTATAGGTAGAACACCCGGGTATAGGTAGAACATCCGGGTATAGGTAGAACACCCGGGTATAGGTAGAACACCCGGGTATAGGTAGAACACCCGGGTATAGGTAGAACATCCGGGTATAGGTAGAACACCCGGGTATAGGTAGAACACCCGGGTATAGGTAGAACATCCGGGTATAGGTAGAACACCCGGGTATAGGTAGAACACCCGGGTATAGGTAGAGGGGAGGGGTGAGCTGCATGACAAGATGATAGAGATAGAGCGAAAAAAAAAACATAAAACAAAACCACATGGCAAACAGCATGCATGGAACAGGTGAACAAGATGGAGTACTGTGATACCATGCTATAGACAAAACTTGGCAGTCCAACGGTTGGTACTGACTGACTGTAAACGCAGCACTCAAAGCAGTCATGGGATGCCACCTCTACCACAAGTCAGTTTGTGAAATTTCTTCCTTGACAGTTCTGCACCAGTCAAATGTAATTACTGTGAAACGGCAACATCTAGGGACAAGCACAACACAACGATAAGCAGAGCAGGTAAACGTCTGCTAAAAGTGGTCACCAAGAGCTGAAGTTTCATTCATACAAGCATATTCCATAAAAAAAAAAAACACTTTTCCTCTGTTGCAACATTCATCAAATAGGTCCAAACTATCTCTCTAGAAGCAAGCTGAGCTGAGGACAAGAACTATCAGGAGCTTCATGAAATGGGTTTCGATGACCACACTGTTGTACATCAGTCTGAGATCACAATCAGCTGGAGTGGTGTAGAGTAGCCATGGAAATGTGTTGTCTGGATGCAATGGGCAAATCTTAGCTTGGCAGATGCCAGATAAACTTGACTTATCACAATGTACAGTACAAACGGTGAAGTTTGGTGGAGGAGGAATAATGTACAGTAGGTCAGGTTTGTGCCCTTTAGTTCAAGTGAAGAGTAATGTAAACACTACGGCATTCAAAGATGTTTCAGACAACTACATGCATGCACCTTCTTGGCGATGGCTTGGTGAAGGTCTTGCCCTGTTCACGCATAACAGTGCCGCTGAACACAAAGCGATGTGCACTCCAGCAGCCTGCACAACGTCATGCTCTAGAAGCACCTCTGGGCTGATCCGTCAGCCAGGCTCTCTCATCCAACATAGCACGGCGCTCTTGGGACTGAATGGCCACAAAGTGCAAACAATACTCCAGTCTTGTGCGAGGCCAGAGTGCAAGCTGGCAAAGCGACAAAAGAACCACCAAGTCCGTGTTAATGCCCATGGATTTGGAATGCCATGTTCAAGAAGGTCACGTGGTAGGTGTTCAGGTGTTCACGTGGTAGGTGTTCACGTGGTTTAGCCATGTGTTCTACTGCAGAGTAATTCTGCAGTACTTTCTCTTCAGTACGTTCTGCATATTGCATTAAATAGCGCTCCACTGAATTTAAAATGCATTCTGAATCTGTGGACGAAGTCTTCAGACCTCAGTCACGTTTGGTCACCAAGGCGCTCCTCAGGAACTCCACAGTGGCAGTAGAACTCTTTGACCAGCCGCTCCGCCACGGTGGCCAAGCCGTGGTTGGGGACTGCCTCGGGCATCTCGGTGAAGTAATCCATGGCACATCAGTGCCCAACATCTGTGGTGGGGAAGGGGAACAGGGCATCTGTGGTGGGCCAGAGCGGCGGGACTGGGGCGAGGCGTGTGACCGCGTGAGAACCTAGAGTTCCACACCTGTGTGGCGGTCTGGATGCCAGGATCTCCACCACAGACACCTCGTTGTCGTGCCTACGCTGATGTGCACCACGCCAGCCGACACCTCCCTCGCCGTGCAGCCGGAAGCTGTCGCAGACACAACACGAAGGGACGCGGTTTAGCCGTGCGCCCGTCAGGCGTCCTGTTTTCCCTTCTTTTCCCGCTTGGAGCCATCTGTGCACCCCGGAGAGTTCTACATGGTCTAGTGGGTGTGGCAGGACTCCTCTGGGTGACAGGACACGGCTCACAGCGTCGAGCCCAGTGTTGCTAGGGACGACAGTCGCAGCGTCCCAGCGCATCCTCGCTCTCCTCGAGGCACCCTGGCGACGAGACTGGGCACCTGCGTTACCGAGCAACCATCCAGCACGGTGTAGCACAGACCCACGATGCACCTCATGACCTCTCTGAACTGCATGGGTGGGACTGTGAGGTGTGAGCCGGTATGCGGGTATGGAGTGAACTCTAAAGTAATAAGGGCGGATATGGAGTAACACCACCTCGACGGCAAACAGCTCTCTCCTCACGATGCAGCAGCTGAGCTCAGACTTGCTCTGGCTTGCTCACGGAATTGGCAGTAGCACGCTGTGACTCATCCAGTTCTGTCCCGCATCTGTGAGAGGACGGTGCTGTTGCCTTCACTGCTAGCGTCCGCGTTCACGATAAACTCACCCCCTTCCCTGGGAAACGCCACCGTGTGTACCTCACACAGTCGAGCACAGAAATCAGCAAAGATGTGTTCAGCCCACTGGAGTGCAGGCCACTTTGCCGTCAGCCGGTGTAGTCATTAGCGAACGAGGACGAAACGCCGTATTACCAGTCCAAAACAGGACGTTACGCAGCTCACAATCTTCCTGGCTGTAGCGTTGGTGGGCAAAGCTGCTTCCATTTCCAACCGGCACTAGTTCATGGCATTACAGTGGTCAGTGGTTCATTGAACAACATGGCGTCCCTTCTTTTCATACACTCATCTGTCTCCCACCACTCAGAAACCACCAGGCACGTAGCCTCTTGCTGGAGCCGTCTGCCGTGGTCGGTGCCATAAGGTTGGCACGCTGCTCCCAGCAGCAGATCCACGGATACCTGCAGTGTTTCCTCCTGTGGCAGTAGACACAGCTGTGTTGTGTTTTCAGCTGCCGTCCAAACGCTCGCTGCCGCGTGGCGTGTGGCTCCCAGGCCGGTTCGCCATCGCAGGACAGCAGGCGGATGTGCACCGCGTCTCTCTCTCCGAGCACCAGCCGGCCTCCCCTGCTGAGACTCCCACCAAGACGGAGCCTGGCTGCTTCCTTTGCCATCTGCCCCAGACAGCCAGCCTCCCTCTTGGCTGGCTGGACCTGTCTGGGGGGGGGGGGGGGGGGGGGGGGGGGGGGAGCAGGCGTGACGCGTAACAAACACAAGCCTGAATAGAGGCACACGCCATTATGGAAGTCCTTACTGTGCATCTTCCCACCACCCATGACTGATGACACCTGCACGGAATGCACAACGCCTTTAACATCGAATAAGCTAAAAATCACATTATTAGTGTATTGTGTGTATCACGTGGAGTGTATTGCTTTTATCATTTAGACTGAGGGCAGGAATCACACCTGGTGTTCAACTTGCGTCTTCCGAACAATAAACACTTGCTCTGCCCACCAGACCAAAGAGCTGCTTCTCTAGCCAAACAGACAAGGACTGATCATCTCTGTCACTCCTACCAGCAGTGTAATGTAAACAACTGTCTGCAACGATCATGGCTCTATCCCCTCTGCGTGAGATGTTTCTTGTCAATGTGACTCACTGTCAGCTCATAAGGTAGCATTCACATTGCGAGGCTCAAATCTGATTTTTGTTTTGCCTTAATGTGACAGGGCTGCGTGGATAAAGATCTTTTGAAATCAGATATTACTTACTTACCGTATGTGATCTTAGATCAGATACATATTTGATTCATAGCCACATGTGACATAATTGAAAAAGTCCAGATCAGACTTCATGTGGCCTTTTCCCCGTATGCTTTCAGCACTGTCATGGTCAGCACTGGTAACATGGGAGAACAAAACTAGCGGGGACATACAGCAATGAACAGAGCCAAAATGAGACTCCGCGATTTGATCGTGGACAGCCGACAAATGGTTGGTCATCCTCCAAAGCACAATGCCATGTATTCATGGGCCACTAGCGTGTCCATTTTTCCAGTTTTAATATCACGAGGGTTTCTTTTCAGATTTTTCCTTGACAACATTAATGTGGTTTTATGTTCCCTAAACAACCATAATTCATGAGGGTTATCTACCTCCTCTTTATCCCTGTAATTAAACAGGCTGAACCTGCGCATTTATGGATATGAGATATACGAGCTCTGTTCTGATTGGCTGCTGTGAATTGTGCCACATGCTAAAAAAAAATCCCTCAGAGCTGAAAGCCCAGAACTGTGATGTAAATGTGTTGGGCCACTGCAGAGAGCTGAAGAGACAGAGACATGTAAATAAGTCTGTTCTTGTGACACGTGCTCTTGTTTTTGCAGCTTAGACACTATATATAGATTGGGAGAGTGAACAGTGTTTTTAAAACATGAAAACAATTTGTTATTTCAGTTATGTCAAAGGAAATTCTGTTTTCCATGATGGGGTGCTTTACAGAAGATCAAAGAGGAAAAACTGCACAGGATCACACAGTCCAAGGCTTAAACCCAGCAGGTGCACGAGCTCAGAGTGAAGCTCAGGCAGGACCTTACAAACTAGTGCCGAAGACGCATCAGCAGGCCAAAAGAGTCCATTAACTAGGAACAGGTGCGTACATTACCATGGAAACAACCCGTCGATATTGACGAGGCGTGGAACAAAACCGTCGTCGTCCTTCTGAAGCCACTACGGAATCTTATAATCCAACATCAAAGTATGTACAGTGCATACACTAAGTCATCAGGAGAAATGGCCTTCAGGTCAAAAAGACACTTGTGCAATATTGTGTGCCTGTTAGCACCTAGGCGTCCTGCCAAGGGAGGCTGATCGATGGGATTGTGAACGGAGCAAAACGAAGGAAGAGGTCGTCGCATGGCCACTGACACTGGATCACTGCCAACGCAATGATGCTGCCATTGTTTCTTTATTTATTAGTATTTATTTATCTGTTTGTCTGTCGCTATGACCCGTGGTAAAGACAATTCGGCTGCTGAATAATGCAAAACTACTTTAAAAATGAAAGCGCCTTCATGCCATTTTCATAGCTACTGCAGGATGGCCAAATCTAGTCACGGAGATCCTCCACCCTGCAGAGTCTTCCTCCCTGAACCAGCACACGGGCTCTGATATTAAGGTGGCACCAAAGGTGCTGATTCACTGGATTAAGATGTGTTAGGATGACGCTGGAGATCAACTCTGCAGGGGGAAGATCACGCTGCTGGACCAGGACACTCCTGGTCTACTGCAGGCTAAAGTGCATATGCCACAGTAAACATGCGCACGCAGAGTAGGGATCTTAGTGCTGAGTGTGAAACGCAGACCTGTACATCTCTCATGGATACGCCTGCACTCACACTCTAAGACTACAGGGACACCACCACAAAGCAGAGGCTGGGTTATCTAGTCAATAACCAGGGACCATGGTGATGTAACGTAATGTGTGCTTGTGTGTGTGAGGGGGGGTGTGTGGGTGTACTCTGCCGTGAAAAAAAAAAACAAAAAAAAACAAAACATGTACACTGAAACAAGGAACGGTTGACGTGCACTGTACCCTGTAATCCAACTATTTAATTGCAAGGGGTGACCCACATGACAGTGGGCACAGGGCTGTAGTTAAACATCTCCTCCAAATATTAGCCTACACAGCACTGCTTTTAAGAGATCGAAGACATTGTCCACTTGAGCCTCCCTGAGGCTTGTTTCTCCTGCAGCCTACATTTGAGAAACAAGGCAAACATCTCAAAGGCAAAATATGTCAGCAATTAAGGGATGTGCTTTTATTAAGATACACCTAGACTAATCACAAAGGGATGAAAACAATCACATTCGTTGCCAACCAAGATGGCAATAAAGTAATCAAGAGTGTAATCAAGAGAAATGTCTGTGCAGATACACAAATGAAAGATGCTAAAGACCGTAATTGTTTTGGAAAACAGCCTGGAGTAGCCGAGATATGACCAGCTGAGTATCCTACGTAGTATGCATACATAGTCTGTGGATTTAGGTCTATTTCAATATCAGTTACAAACTTTGTACATATTGACTGTAATAATTATAGTTGCAATAATTATGCTGACTAGAAACCTGCTAATTAACATTTATGTTACAGAGACCTCTAATATTATCTGATGAATGACAAACTTCAGCTTTACTTATAATTAGGACATATGTACACACTGCAAACACACTAAAACGCATCATTCCTGCTGCTGGGATGTTTTCCTGATTTTGCCAATAACTGCATGATGTATTTTAATGGTCAACAATCATATCATTAGTAGCCCTGGCATGCATTTACCAATAACCAACGTGTTTCAACAGGTTTCAGCAGACCACCGACTGACTATACAAGATGCAAATCCAACAACTCAAAAATGTAATGAGATGCTATCAGAATTCCGACGGGTGTTGAACGGCGAGAGCTGTGGTAACACAGCACATACCAGTCCTGCTGGGGCTCATCGATGACCAGGAGGATCTTGTACTTCTTGGCCATGGAGATGGTGGTTTGCTCCACCAGCCCTGCGGAGGCTGCGGTCTGCTTCACCACGTTGGTGATGGAGCTGAAGAAGCCAGTTCCCGAGGGCTGAGCGGCGGGCTGGGGTTTCCGCTCGGGTGGAGGAGAGACGGCGGGCGGAGGGGCGGCCTGCTGACCACCGTCGGCCGCCGCGTTGGGTGGAGGCGGCTGGGATGGATCGGACTTCTGGAGGTCTGACAAGTAGCCATTGGGCAGGTTGGAGATGAAGGTGCTGTCGGAGAGACGGCGTCGCAGGTAGTTCATGGCTGGGGGTCAGCGGTCTGCAGTCCTAATCCTGAACTGGTCTGGTCTGGGTAGAGCGTTGCTCAGGCAGTGATGTATATCTGCAGAAATCACGAGATGTCAAGCTGCAGCAGTGGAGTGTCCTCAGATCTGAACATCTAGAGTGTAACGGGTTCCCTCCCAGACTCGCTGTGATTCCTCTCCACTCTCCTCCTTGCGATGCTGACGTCGCTGACTGCCACCAACCAATCAGAGGCTGCCTCTCTGGCCTGAATGCCTGCAGAAGATGCTCTCTCTCTCTCTCTTCCCTGCTCACGAGCGTGCTGTTTTCCCTGGCTCCCCCTCCCCCTCTCTACTGCCTAAGCTTTGTCACGTCTTTTTTCATTTATTAAATAAATAAAAAGCAGTGGTGGAGGTTTCCCGTGCGCTTGTACAGAATAAAATCTAGGCAGCTCCGTATAGATGCGTTTCTCTAAGAGCACTTTTGCTCTGCGTAAAAACAGGTACACGCGCAATTATGGTGTCAGCTTAGTGCAAAGCCAAGCAATTGCTTTAATGTATTACTACCCTTATGCCACTAACAATTGATTTAAGAAGAACTATTTCTAAAACACGGAGCAACCTAATTAATGCGATTGATTGTGTATCACTGATCGTTAAATTTGGTCGGCTGTCGCCTATTGATCTGTAACGCATACTGTGTTTCTCATTTCAGCTCACTTATACAGTGCAGATTCAGAATTCAAGCGCTCATCACGTAAGGACATCACATGGATTTCATTTATATACTCCGTGTATCCACGTGGGCAGCTATATATTAGTCGCATGAGCTCAACAGTAGTTTGTAAAGAATTCATAGATGATGTGCAGTCTATGCTGAATCAGATCTCTCAAATCGTCCAACCTTCTCTTTCAGGGTGCCTGACGGCGTACGGCCAACGAAAGGCAGCAAACGCGCATGCGCCAAAATATTGCTCAACGTCTTTCCCTCGACGTAAACGTCACACATACGGGTCCCGGATCAGCCCACAGTCATGGCGCTAGAGTTAGCTAGCAGATATGCCACCGTCTTTCGCCAACTCTCGTGTTCTTCGGACCGCTTCGTCTGATTAACGTTTAAAAATCCAGACTGTGAAAAGTGGCGTTTCATTTTTTTCCCAAATGCGTATTCATCTTTGAAGATTTCTGGAGTATTCGTTTTGTATAGCTAGCCTGCTGGTTATCTAGTTAGCTATCTCGTCAGCCAAGCAATCTAATCGCTAGCCTGCTAGCTAACGGAACTTTTGGACGAAGCCGTCGATTTGTTACTCAACTAGTAGCTCAGTCTACCAAACGAAACCGGTTACTACCACTCAACTACCAAACTAATCCAGTTATTCTCACTCTGGTCACTAAAAAGGCACATATAAAATCTTCAAGCGTACTTTTTTTCCGCCAATGCTAAGATAGCTAGCTAGCTACCTCTGGGTTGGCTGGCTAGCTTGGCGGCTAGCTCTTAAGCTAAATGCTTCTCCCGAGAATGGACCTTCTGAGCCACCGTTTTATGGACAAGATGAACAACAACATCGGAAGACTTCACTACGACGCGTACGACGGTGAGTCCGTGGTCGTACCTATACGAGCAGCTAACCCAGCCAGCTCGTCTCTTATCAGTCGTTTGTTGTGTTGGGTTTCCGCTAATCTGTACATGACTAGGTTAATTTAACAGCAATTTATGTAAAACTGAAAAGTAGTTAACCCTAGCTATTTTAACACATTTGTGAAGTTTTGTTGCTGTGATTTTCTTTGTAGTACTCAGAAGCACTTTGAGGTTTTTGCCTTGAAATTAAAACGACTTCAGTCAGAAGTCTTATGTTTAGTAACGCAAACGTTAACCGTCTTTCATGTGTCCTAAAAATGAACCATAACGGGGTTGTATCTCCATTTTGTGTTTTCAGATGATTCGGGGGATTCGAGGATGCACGCTTTGTCCTCATCAGTGGGAAACAATAGGACAGGGACTCCTGTTAGCCCAAGTAAACGAAAGTTTGAGGATGGAGAACAAGTTGGAAACAGGCACGACTACGACAATGAACAAATGACAAAAATGAGTCGTCTGATCACAACCCATCTGTGAGTTTGACCAGCTCTCACCTCTGTAATCCCCCACAATAAAACCCGAGAGTGAATGTCTCAGGGCTGATGTGGCAGCCCAGCCTAACCACGTTGCCTTGTGAAATATAAAGTTCACAGCAAATCAGTTGTAAACTGGCCCACACCACACTGGGAGATGACATGCTGCACTGTTATGTGCGAATGTTGTTATTTTGACTTGTTTCCTGTCGTGTTTGTTTGCAGGGGAACTCCTGCCAATGGAGACAGTAGGCAGGACACTTGGAGTCACTGCAACAGCTCTTTTGAGCACACTTCCTCCGTCATCAGTGGTTTCCATGCAAATCGCCTGTATGTTCCCTTTCCTGTCTTTGCTGTGGAACAGCCGATAGCACTGACCAAAAACAGCGTGGATGGCGTCAGGTCCGCTCTCCCCCCGCCTCCCGCCACTACAGAACGTCAGCAGGTGAGTGCGATCACAGCTCAAACCCCACAGGCCCCACGGCTCTGATAAGTGGCGGACATTATAGGGTTGGGCAGTATGATGAAATACTATAAACAATACCGACGACCCCCAAGACATCGGCATAGTGTCAGTCAGATCTGACTGTTGTGTTGTGCTCCTATTAATGTACATCAGAATCGTCCATCTGTGATTACCTGTGCCCCTGCAAGCAACCGCACATGTAACCTTTCAAACTGTCACATGTCTCCAAACGGATGCACCTCTGTGGCACCTGCTGCAAAGAACAAGCCTAATGGTAAGTACTAACACTTCTTTTGTTTTTTATTTCTCCTTAAACTAGCGTTCTACAGTTCTTCTGACCTAATCTCCATCTGATCCTACAATAATCTAAAAATGTTTCCTGTTCTTTGTAAAGAGCAGAAGAGGTTTTTGCCTCCAAACGTGTGTACAGTGGGAGGTGAAGGGTGGTCAATTGTGCGAACTGCTACTGCCCTTTGCCTCCTGGTTTGTGTGTGTCAAGTGAACAGGTTTTTACTTTCTATGCTAAGCATAGAGAAATATGTTAAAATATTTCTGTGGTAATTGACTATAATGTACAGATTTGATGGGTGGATATTGGTTCAAAGAACATTCCTAAAAGGCTGTTGTTGATTTTTGAGGATAATTTTAAAATAAAGTTTTCCAAAGCACAATGTTAATTTAAGCACTCTTGAATGCCTCTTCACCGCCTAGCAAATACTGTGTGTGACCCTGTGATAGAAGAGCATTTTCGGCGTAGCCTAGGAGACATCTACCAGGAGCCGGGGGCGGCCTCCAACTCCGTCTCCATCACAGGCTCCGTGGACGACCACTTTGCTCAGGCGCTGGGTGACACCTGGCTGCAGATCAAGGCTAAAGGCAGCGGGTCCAGAAGTCCCGAGTCCACTTCGTAAAGGCCAAGGAGTCCCCAAGCAAACCAGTCCAGAACCCAGTCAGTCATGGTTGTTTTTTTCCTGTGTTAAGTTCTTTTCACACCGAGTTTTTTGTGTGAGTTTGTGAAAACCCTTTCAAGAATTAGACTTGTGGTTTTTGTTTGCTTGTTTGTTTATTGTCTTTATAAATGGCACTCTGCCGTTCTGTTTTGCTTTCTCTCTACATGCTGTAATAAGCAGTGGGTTCGTTTTAAATGCTTGCTGGTGTTATCTGTGTGGTTGCAACAAGACGCCTAACGAGTTTAGTGACTTTGGCTTCAAATGGTCAACACTGAGTCAGGCTTTTTAGAGAATCCAGAAGGCTTAGTGTCTGTAGCAGAACTGTCTACGCTTACGGAAACACAGCTTTTGTCTTTTTGAGAAACCCGATTACTCCATTCCTATTGGTGTGGTTATAGTGACATCAGGGACAGCCAGCCTGTCTGGTTAATGGATTATGAAACGGTATAGGTCTGCGTCTGGCACTTAGTAATGTGCACCAGTGCTCATTTGTATCACAGTGCTCATTTTGTGTGTTCGTGGAGCACGCCGATCAAGAATCCCACATCTATAAGACATCTGTAATGTCCTAAGGACACCAAGACCTCACACGCGCATCAGAATCATGGCACGAACAAAAGAACAAAAAGGGTAGTCAACAAAATCTGTAAACTTGACACGGCGTGAGGGAGCAGACGTGAGACGGTCGCTGTTGTAAGAGGATCACTGTGTCCCCTCTGTTTACTTTACCACATCCTTGTCTTCCTGTGACCCCAATGCATTCGCAGTCCTTAATTTTAATTATTTTCACTGTTGCCAAGGAGATGAGCAGAGAGAGATCAAAATCTTTTTTTTTTTTCTTCTTTTTTTTGTGGTATGTTGAAGATTATTTGAGCTGTAGCTTTAAAGATGAGGATCGCATTTATCCTGGGTCGTACCCACGCGGGCCCCTTTATCCTGGGTCGTACCCACGCGGGCCCCTTTATCCTGGGTCGTACCTACGCGGGCCCCTTTATCCTGGGTCATACCCACACAGGCCCCTTTATCCTGAGTCATACCCACACAGGCCCCTTTATCCTGAGTCATACCCACACAGGCCCCTTGCTCATTCCTATAATAACATATAGGAAGTCTCGTTTCACTCCTCGACCTGCTGGGCTTCCTTTTATGCTGGGGCTTTGACACAGGTGACCGTAAAAGAGCATGAGACCACAAGAAAAGGTGATGGAGCAAAGATCTCAAGATTTTCTGTGACTATTCTTTTGATATGTTGATCATAGTATGCACTGTTAAACCAAATCTACCACGGGCAACCTAAGGCCAGGCATTTCAAGATATTCAGTAGATTGAAAACGTGTTGTAGTTGGTTGCCTGTCTTGTATGCTTGTACATTTTAATGCGTGGGGATGTCGTTGGGTAGAATGAGCAGCAGACGCTTTCTTGATTCCTCTTTCAGGCTTTTGTCTTGTGGTTGAACCAGATTGTATTGTTCAAGTTGAGATGATGGTGGACGTATCGTACAAGGTCTGAACATCATAAAATAAAACGCACGAAGAAAACACAGCAAAAATCCAACCTATTTGTGGATTTTTGGACAATGGGGCCATAAACCTTTTTTGTTTGTTTAGTTTGGTTTTTATTTTGTTTTATAGCCTGTGGTGCTGGAATCTTGCTAGGGCTGGCTAGCCACATACTCTGTAGAGTATTTTAAGTAGGGCTACCAAAGAAATCTTTACCATATTGAAATATTTACTGTTTTATGTGGCATACCGCAGTCCCAAGCATATAGATATTTGGGTTTTGTGTTGCAAGTACTTTCTTTATTTATTAGATAGACAGTTTTATATTGCAGTTCTGAACAATAGCAGAGTAATAACATTTCCCTAAACGCCGGGTGACCGAGATTAACAAAGGTTTAATCCTCAAATGAGCTAATCTGCAAAAGATCTGTGATCTGCAAGGAGGCACTCAACATGCAGTGTCCAGTCTCTAGGAAGTGTCCAGTCTCTTCCTGACCAGGTTTATGTTCATGACTAAGGACATTTATAGATGCTCTTACACAGTCCAGCTTTCCACATTTTGTCTATTAGGGGTTTGTTTGTAATCCTACTCTTAAATGCATATTTCAAATAGCTGGTATCTATTACAGACACTGTCTTTATACTGTGCATTCTTAGAATCTGTTTATTTTTTTCATTAACAATTTTAGAAAGTTCTGCTGCTGGAACAGTATACTCATTATATTTTTATAACAGAATTCTTTAGACATGTTGGCACCTAGCTTTGAAGCACAGCCTCTGGAAAGGCAGTATACATGCAGTATACATGGCTTGGAGTTGAACTATTTCGACTGTGATACAGATTTTTAAAGTTTTTTACAGGACTTTGGTAGATTGCTCTCTTATTGATGCCAATTATCTATTATTTCCTTACACTGTCATGATATGGAAGTCCTTGGGGTTATTTTGTTTTTTATAAAGACAGCATAAATGCTTTCTTCTGGACCAATACACTTTTTAAATCTCCACAGAGATGGTCAGAACAGAAGCTCTGTCCTTCCACGACCCACATAGTCAGTTCATGTTGGGTCAGGCTGTCTCCCCAAGGACGGCGCTCGGCGTTTGATTATTTTCCCTTTGGTCTGGCAGCTGCAGCACCTCCTCACCTCGAACGAGCAGCACCTGTGCTAAATGTTCATCAGCCTTCTTTGTTTTTAGGTCTGATGTTAGGCTAACTTTATATTTACATGTTGGCATAATTCACTGTGGAGCATGATGTTTTTCACACACCAAAGCTAATTGTATTCCACTATTTTCCTTCTTCCTGGACTTCATCTGTCTCTATTCTGTAGCACATAATTCAAGTTCAGATTAATTTTTAATGTAAAATGACCATCGTTACGCAGTGCGTGATGACTTACTCTTGTGTCCTCTTTTTCTGTTACAAATACACTTCACTTTATGTACCTATTTAATATTCATTACTCATTTCCTTTCTCCTGTTTCTAAAAAGAAAAAAAAAAGTTGATCTTTTTTTCTGAGGACTTCATAAAGGTCAGATTGCCAGAACAAATTGATGAAAAGTATTAAGAATACTAGTGGGACATTAATTTTTCTTTGCTGATTTTGAGAATGTTCTTCAATAATATGTTTGACAAAGTTTGTGCTCCATTAATGTGGATCTGGATGGAATGGCACAAGGGCTGTGTCCTCACTTTTAAGAGCTGTGTTAAGAAATAGATTATAGCTAGTCTATATGTAACTCGACTGTTTTTGCGCTTTGTTCTTTTTCTTACAAGTGCCACTTTTATATTCATTAAACTTAAAAACAAATAATAAAATTATCTTTTAACAAACTAGTTGTACAACATTGTATTCATTAAGGGTAGACTAAAATGTTTGGGGCTCTTTGACAAGGTTGATGTATGGATTGTGCTTGGTGTTGCTGTGTGTGGTTGTTTTGCTGATATCACCACCTTCAGAAAACAAATTTTCCAGTCTTCCAGGAGTGCCTCCTTGATTTCCCTCACATAATTCCCAATTTTAGTCAATTTAAGGCCACTAGGGGTCAGTGTTGGTTCATTTTCAAAAACTAAGATCGCAAAGAAATTTGGTTTATTGCCCAAAGCTTTCTGAAATAAATATGAATTTAACACCACCTCATTTTATCCTCATACATAGCACGGCATTTTGCATTAACTTATGAAGGTGAAATTTGTAAATTAACTGTTGGATAAGGTAAGCAAAGGTAAACTAAATATTGCACTTGGAAGTCCGTTCCAAAAATTAAAAAAAGCAAATAGATTTTAGTAACTGACTCTCTGCCTTGAGGGGTTTAAGTGAAGGCATTGTGCACTGTTCAGGCAGCTTCCTGCAGAAGGTGTTGAGCAAACCTCTGATTTGAGAAAAGACCTCAGTCACAAAGATTCAGGCTGACATGCTGGTCTTGAAACACTCTGAAATGGTGTGTGTACATGTTCAAGGGAGGGAAAATTTCAAATGATTCCTTAAAACAAGCGGGAAAGAAGAAACATAGTCATTAGGCACCCTGATTCTGTCCCATCATGCCCTACTGTAACAAGCCCTGGCTATTCTAGTCGACCAAAAAAAAAAGATATAAACACGAGGCCCTTTGTGATCATGGTGCCAGGAAGCTTGTTGAAGACCAATGAGGACAGGAACCCTTGATGGGGAAACTAGTCAGTGGTAGGACCTCCACGAGACGAGAGAAGAGGACACGATGGCTCCATGTCACGGGCCCCATGCGTACAGGAACAACCTGTCAATCTTTCTCAACATCAGTATACCATCACTATCATTGCTCGTATTGGTCCTCATGGTCCCCAGATCATCCCACAACACATACTGTCGCCAAGACTCCATTTTCCCCAAACGTTCTGTACGCTGCTGTCTGGTGTGCAAGTTCTCATCTAATGACTTCTCCATGAATGAATAAGTGAAAAATTACTTGCATTCGCTAGAAGTGAGGTGCAGCAGTAAATCAGATTAAGTGTCTTTGATGGAAAACAAGGGATGTAGTTCTGAAAACAAGAACATGGACTATAAATGGGGAGGAAAGACCGCTTTAACCTTCATGGCCTTTCTTGAATCCTTTATCGTTCATTTTACGCAGTTTGTGTGTTAGACTGTGAATGTTATGACCTACAATCACTAGCCACTTTATTAGGTACGCATTGCTAGTCCTGGGTCAGACTTCCTTTTGCCTTCATAACTGCCTTAATCCTTCGTGTTATAGATTCAACAAGGTACTGGAAAAATTCCTCAGAGAGGCCATTTGAGTACAGTGAACTCATTGTGTTCAAGAAACCAATCTGAGATGATTTGTGCTTTATGACATGGTGCGTAATCTTGCTGGAAGTAGCCATCAGAAGATGGGTACACTGTGGTCATAAAGTAATGGACATGGTCAGCAACAATACTCAGGTAGGCTGTGGTGTTGACACGATGCTCAAGTGGTACTAATGGGCCCAAAGTGTGCTGGGAAAATATCCCCCACACCAAGGCAGGATGGATCCATGCTTTCATGTTCTGACCCTACCATCTGAATGTCACAGCAGAAATCGAGACTCATTAGACCAAGCAATGTTTTTCCAATCTTCTATTGTTCAATTTTGGTGAGCCTGTGCGAATTGTAGCCTCGGTTTCCTGTTCTTAGCTGACAGGAGTGGCACCCAGTGTGGTCTTCTGCTGCTGTAGCCCATCCACCTCAAGGTTCAACGTGTTGTGTTCAGAGATTCTCTTCTGCATGCCTCGGATGTAACGACATTTATTTGAGTTACTGTTGCTGTTCTGTCAACTCAAACCAGCCTGGCCATTCTCCTCTGACCTCTGGCATCAACGAGGCATTTGCACCCACAAAACTGCAGCTCACTGGATATTTTTTCTTTTTTGGACCATTCTCTGTAAACCCTAGAGATGGTTGTGCATGAAAATTCCAGTAGATCAGCAGTTTCTGAAATACTCAGACCAGCCCGTCTGGCACCAACAACCATACCATGTTCAAGGTCACTTAAATCACCTTTCTTCCCAATTCTGATGCTTGGTTTGAACTGCAGCAGGTCGTCTTGGTCATGTCTACATGCCTAAATGCATTGAGTTGCTGCCATGTGATTGGCTGATTCGACATTTGCGGTAATGAGCAGTTGGACAGGTGTACCTAATAAAGTGGCCACTGGTCAGTGAGTGTGGATTTTCTTTTCTAACAAGAAAATGGTCTGTACAAAACACTGTTTGCCACAATCCCTTTCTTACGGTTGTGTTTCTTTTCAGCCCTCAGTTGTCTTTTCAACAAATAAACAGGGGACCTTCACGTTAAACGTCCTTGCATGACATCCGGCAACAGCCGAAGAACACTGCGGCATCACTAAGAGACAGGTTTCTTCCCTCTTATTATGAGGCTTGTTATGCACCCCGTTAGCGTTGCACGGCTGAACAGCTTTGCCAAGCGACACAGTGCCGACGTGAGCCTGCGGCTTCTCTCCTCGCGCGTTCCCCCATCTCCCCCCCCCGCCTTCGCGCGCTGCTCCGGCAGTCACACATCCAGGCATGTGTGCCGAAGACGTTACATAATGCCTATCGCTCTGCTTTCACGTCAAAGGCATGCGTCTCAGCAGATGCAAACGCGCACTTCACTTCCGTTTCCGTTATTTTTCTCATCGATTTAATTATTTTTATTCCCCACAGTCCTGAGACAAATTGTCTCTGTTTCTGCGTCGGAATTTGCTGGACGCCCTTGTTTCAGACCTTAACACCACACTAATCATTAACTTTATGTATGCTGCTGTGCCCCAGATAAATAACGAATATAACCGACTACGACACCCAGTGGCAAACTGGAACTCTGCTGGCCTAATACGGCACCTGAGGTTTCTTTAGATTTGGGAGGATCAAGGCAACTATGTACACACTCACTCAATGAATATATATATATATTCATATATACATGAAAATACAACCATTCCAAATGCACTGAAAGATATCAAACATAATCCCCCAACAGCAGCATCCGCATGTAGGAACACAAGTCCAAGATATAAGTCCTATATATGCAGTGCCAGATCTAGCAAAATAGAAGTTCCTTAATGGTAGGGGTGCAATACCCCATTCAGTCCAATTAATAAATCCATATAGTCAGCAATTCATTTCAATCACTACAACACCACAAGAGCAAACCACAAACAAAGCACTACAATAACACATGAAAATAAACTAAAAAAGTCACAGCTTATAAAACATAAAAAACAATACTGAATGAACATATAAACTGCTTCCTCCACACAGCAACCCCCAAACCCTTAATGCCTGTGACCCTTGCACCTCATCTCTGCACCTCACAGGTGGCTGTCCTAAATTGGCACATTCTGTCTAGAAGACAGAATTTTCTCCTGGGCCTGAAGAGCCAGAGCTGGTTGATTCATCCATATATCAATGACTAGGTCTCTCAGTTGGCTCAGGGTCAGTTACAGGCGCTCTTGTGATAGACTTGATATAGAGCATGATAGAATTCCTTTTTGCAAAACCCTCTTTTCCTCTTCTGTCAGACGTACCTCTATGGGTCAGATCGTCCTTATCTAGATAAACAACCACAGGTGACCCCTAAGCTTGAATTTCCCAGGTCTCCACCTGTTCTTCCTACTTTTGCTGTCCTGGAACTAAAGGAATTGTAATCTAGTCAGTCTATGCCTGTATAAACTGCTCTGCTACACAAGCCATAGATGAAATAGATAAAGAATAAGCATAACTGCTGGTGATCTTTTTCACCTAGCTGGCCCATCATACCACATCTGCTGGATGCCTCACATGATGTTCAAACATCAAAAAAGGTGAAAATAGACCTTATTTGATGTTGGAACATCATGTGAGACCTTAATCAGAATGGCCTCTCATTTGGGCACTCAAATGTTTGCACAATATAATGCAACTTGAACTTGGTCTGTAGACTTTGCAGGTTGGTCCATGAACAGCCCATGCATAACGAGTAAACCTCTCAATCGTTACAGAGATGTTCTGATAAATCATGAGGTCTCCCTAAAGTTAGAAGATCTAACGCTAACTAAGCAAGCAAACAACCTTTATTAATGTTCATGTCGGTCAAAGAGACATTGACGTCATGCCCCTAACTTTAAATCCCTGATGGCACAATCCTTGTAACCCTATTATAACTCTATCATCAGGGGATCACAAGTTTGATGCCTGGTGATACCTGGGTAGCTGCTGTGTGACAGGGGAGACTCACCTGACAGGTGGGAATGTGATGCTACTAAATTAGGAAGAAAATCAGGGATCCAAAAGCAGAACATTCCAAAATAATGTTGGGATTTGGGATTCTGGAGAAGGGGTAAAATTATTGTTATAGATCTTCCACTACCAATATTTGGGACGCAGTAAATCAGATCTTTTGAGATAAAGCTGAGAATCCAGTTATCCATACAAATTCAGGTCTTTTGTAGGTTAAAGCTTGTTTTTGACCGAATGGTATTAGTCTGTATTTATGGAAAAGAACATGGTGATGCATCCCACCCTGACAAGAATCATGTTTTTGTTCAGGTACAATGGTAAGAAATGGTAGTTGGAAGGCACTTGCGTCAGCTGATGGTCACCAGCATTCCCTAGACATGTCAGGGTTCTTCTTCATTGTGGTTCTTGCCACTAAGGTGCTAGCAATAGTGGCAGAGGTAGGGCCACATGCTGATGTCACTGTTCACCTGTAGAGTGGAGACTGGACTCTGGATCGCTGACCAGGGCAAATGAGGTTTGATTCTTGGAAGGGACAAGTCTACTGGAGCTTTGTTTGTTTGCTTTTTAGTTAGAGTAGCTGAGGGTTCCACCTATAATTCCATGCCTTCTGGATGGGTGAACTCCCTTCCTCCCCTATGACTCCACCACGGACGTAATTTTGGGGGGGGACGGGGGGGACATGTCCCCCCCACTTTTTCAAAAGCCGGCTTTGGTCCCCCCCAGTTTTTACGGTTAAAACCAAATATTTAAATAGCGACGAATCCATGTCCCCCCCACTTTTGAAATCAAAATTACGTCCATGGACTCCACTAAGCACTCCCTACAATCGTTCTTCATGAGTTATTCCCCCTCACTTTCCCTGTAGTGTAGTGGGCAGAGCTGTGTGCTCTTGTGCCTTGACTCCTTTAGGTTGAACCCTACTTCAGGTGTGGGCTAACCTTTTTTTCAAATACCATCCACCTTTGCTTGATTGAGGCAGTCATGGCCTGGTGGTTAGGGAACTGGTCTTGTGACCGGAGGGTCATGGGTTCGATTCCCAGACAGGCCATGACTGAGGTGCCCTTGAGCAAGGCACCTAACCCCAACTGCTCCCCAGGCGCCAGAGCTAGGGCTGCCCACCGCTCTGGGCACGTGTGATCCACAGCCCCCTAGTAACCACTAGTGTGTGTGTGTGTTCTGACTGCACAGATGGGTTAAAAGCGGAGGACAAATTTCGATTGGGGTGTAAAAATCACAATTGACATAATATGGCACATTTCATTTTCATTTTTCATTTCATTGTTCCACCACATCTGCAGCTGGGTCCATATAATAGGTCCTCCCCTTCATTTGTCTTTTGTTCCAAATTTGCTTCGAGGATAAATTCTGGGATATCTTGATGTTCAGTAAGCTTGCTTCAGTCTTGATTGATGCCTGTCACTGGGGGTATTGTCCCATCATTACATATTTCTGTGCATATCAAAAGGTTTACTATCATGGTGACTGGTATTAACAACTAGGCTTACTTCTGAAATAAATTTTTGTTGTGTCATAGGTTTATTGTCTCCTAGTGCAGATTTGGTAGGTTACTGACCTTTCCTCATTCCTCCACCTTTTCCCTATAGACTCCAGCAGTAGCAAACCGTGACCATTAAACCTGGGCCCGCTACCCCCCCCCCCCCCCCCCAATTTTTTTTGTTTTTCCTCTCATAATAAACTGCAATAAAGAATAAAGAAAAAACTGAGACGACAGTATAGCTTTAGAAGCACAATAAACAATAAGATTTGTACTAGATAACTTGTTAAGCAAAATAAGTTTCCAAACAAAATAAGGTTCACAGCTTCGTGGTTCTCGGAAGCAGAATATGTAAATATGTAAATGAGGACGTCAAAGGGATGAATCGAAACTAGATAGCGGCGGTAGGCTAACGACAGCTAGCGTCGCCACAGTGGGCGGAAATTATCATACAGTTAAGCCCGCCCACTAAGACGGCAGATATGATTGGTCAATTTTACTGTCATTTGAAACTGGTATTGCACTGAATTATAACTGCCAGGCCCTCTGTAAACGAACAGCGGGCATCACAGTCCTGATAGGGGGAGACACAGGCTCACTTAACCCCTCACCTTCCAACACAGATTGAATAGACACGGGTGAATAATTTATTTGCTTATATTTCTGTAATTGTTTAGATGTCGATTGTAAAACTGTAAGTAGATAAAATTAAATTGGATAATTATATATATATAATGTTTTAAGAATATTTTAGGCCCTCTGAGAGGGCGTAGAGGGCCCTGACGGTTCCCCACTGGACTCCAGAAGTTCTTATGCCAACTGGGCAGTCCATGTCATCCCTCTTCTCCAAATCTTATCCTCCTGGCTGGCTCACCAAATTTGTCATGGAGGATTTTTTCAGTATCGAATGGAGGTTTCAGGATAAGCAAACAAGTAATATTTAAAATCCAATATGAGATTTATTTCGAAGAGTCAGTCTGAGTAATTGAGCTGGTTGGACTCAATAGAACACTTGACTGTCTGATGGTAGTGGGTATAGCCTATGGGTCAGAAATAACCTATGGGATCCTCTGAAGGTGGAGCATCCCTGCTCTTCTCTGATTGGCTTTCTTAAATTTTCCTTTCTCACTGTCTTTTCTGATTGTCTTGCTTTATTTTTTCTTGTTCAAACAAACTCTCTTTATTTGCCAGGTGTCCCCTTTCCATAGAGGCAACTCATATGCCCTTGGAGGACTTGAGTAATATACTGGTGTTGGCTAGCTATTGCAAAAATAATGCAATTAGGGCAGATAGGATCAGTGTATTGTGTCGGACTACCCTTGGTGATGTGCCCACTTTCGTATCTCACCTGAATTGACGCAACCAAACCAGATAGGTTGGATTTAAAAGTAGACATTTTGTCCAGAAAAATCTTTCCAGACATATCAAAGAAAATGCAGCAGTAGTGATCTGTATCAGTGAGACATTTTGAGATAAGTCCAGGATGTGACCATAGGAATGTATTTGCACCTCTCCTGTTGACTCATGAGAAAATTTGGTGGACCATTTAATTGGTACAGTTGCACTATTACGTTCATTTAGTCAGGTTTCTGTTAAAAACAGAACATGAAGTGTATGATCTAAGATCAAGTGATTGATACAGTGAAACAATCATTGAAATAATCTGCATGCTTGGCTCCAAAATAATTGTAAATGTGCCATATTTTGTCAATTGTGATTTTTACACCCCAATCGAAATTTGTCCTCCGCTTTTAACCCATCTGTGCAGTCAGAACACACACACACACACACACACTAGTGATTACTAGGGGGCTGTGGATCACATGTGCCCAGAGCGGTGGGCAGCCCTAGCCCGGCGCCCGGGGAGCAGTTGGGGTTAGGTGCCTTGCTCAAGGGCACCTCAGTCATGGCCTTAGGTCTGGGAATTGAACCCATGACCCTCCGGTCACAAGACCAGTTCCCTACCACCAGGCCATGACTGCCCCGAGCTGTGACTTAGACTGTACATACTGTACATTAGAGGAATGAACTGTAGTAGATGCGTACAGTAGATGCATATTGATGATAAACACTGAAGTGATATAGATTTTAGGCAACACATTCCAGGTGTTGAACAAAACCTAATTCTTCTATTGCTGATCCAAACAGGACTTGGGGGATTTAGTGGCATGCTGGGTCCCATGTTTTGGCCCAACAGCCATTGTAGCAGAATAATCTCTAAAATAATGCAGGAACCCAGGGCATATAAAATTTCCTCTTAGTATTCTGTAGCTCTACGAAGATATTTATATGTGCAGTGTGAGTTCGGTATGGCCTGGTATGGGTTAAATCTATTAGACAGTTTTACTGACCACATCACCTCCTGATAGCAATGGGTACAGCTCAGCTCCAACTCCTGGTACCCAAATCTGCTTACAACACACACACACAGCTCACTTCAGCACTGCCTCTCAGTTCATGTTTGAAACAAAGAAACAGGTTATATACAGTATAGGTTTGTAATATACAAAAATGTGCATTCTGATTATTATTCCACATTGAACTTGCCTTTGCAGTAGGTGATCATCTCCATAGAAGGACACATCAAACGGTGGTTTAAACAACCACCTTCCTGAAACTGCCATAGCAGCAACCAACAACAAACATCACAGAAAAAAGACCCCCCCTCACCCATTCTACTGCCCCCCTCACCCATTCTACAGCCCCCCTCACCCATTCTACTGCCCCACTCACCCATTCTACTGCCCCCCTCACCCATTCTACTGCCCCACTCACCCATTCTACTGCCCCCCTCACCCATTCTACTGCCCCACTCACCCATTCTACTGCCCCCCTCACCCATTCTACTGCCCCACTCACCCATTCTACTGCCCCCCTCACCCATTCTACTGCCCCACTCACCCATTCTACTGCCCCCCTCACCCATTCTACTGCCCCACTCACCCATTCTACTGCCCCACTCACCCATTCTACTGCCCCCCTCACCCATTCTACTGCCCCCCTCACCCATTCTACTGCCCCACTCACCCATTCTAATGCCCCACTCACCCATTCTACTGCCCCCCTCACCCATTCTACTGCCCCACTCACCCATTCTACTGCTCTTTAAAAACAGTTACTAGTCAGAGGCGGGTAGCCGCTGATATAATTTGTGAAAACCTTTTGGTGCAGGGCCCATTTCCAAATCAGTCTGTAATCAATTTTAATCAATGCCACAGTAAGGCACTAAATGAAAACAAAGCACAATCACCACCCACCCATCCCCACACACATTATCCCATTGGTGGTCCTGGCCACAAACATCCTTCTAACCTTCAGTATTTCAGTCCCCCCTTACACCTTATCGCTGCACCTCACAGGTGGCTGTCCTAAATAGGCACATTCTGTCTAGAAGACATTTTCTCCTGGGCCTGAAGAGCCAGAGCTGGTTGATTCACCCATATATCAGTTACTGGGTCTCACAGTAGGCTCAGGGCCTGGCTGTCTAGAAGACACATCCTCCTGGGCCTGGTTGATTCACCTAAGGCACATACATCAATGACTTGGACACAGGTCTCAGCTTGGCTATTGGACGCTGGTAGATTGTCCACTGTCACACACAGATGCTACCAATATCATTCGGGGAAATAGAGGTTATTTGTATGGGGGTGATACCTACTAATAAATTAATTGCAAACAAAATCAGTATATTTAGTCTGCAATCAAGATTAATCTGTGCCCCAGCAAATCCAAAACAAAGAATGACAAAAACACACATGAATAACAACTTATATTCACATAACACACATCTGATTCTGAATTAACAGAAGCGTTTCTTTCTTCTTTCACTTTTAGAGATGTATATGACCACAGACAGCTAAACAAAGTCTCTCATTCCACTCTTTTTGATTGCCATCATCTCAGAGATGAACAAAGAGCTTCTATCATGCCATAGACATGAGCGTACTGACATCCACTCTTGCGCTGTGATACATTACCCCTCCAACCAAATTACTCCAGTAGTGTTTGTTCTGAGACTCTGAGCCCTGGTGGGTACAAGAAGACAAAAATAGCAGATGAGCGGGAAAAGAAAGAAGCACCGACCTGCTCACTGCTCCGGAGCCCTGGGAGAACCGCCTGCATCAGTCTGTGCTGTGGATTTGTTTGCTAAAGTGTTGCTCACTTTGATTAAGTGCACACTATCCCTAGGCAACTGCAGGTTTTAGTGTGGCATGGTATAATTTCACATCATCTATATGTTCACCGTTGCTCTTCAGAAATAGTCCCAGCCCCGTACACAGATATGGGTTGGGCATATCTGCTGTCCTGACCCAGCTCCTGAAGGAGCTGATAATTACCCTAGTGGTCACTACGATCTGCTGTAGTAAGGCAGCACAAAAATATCTCCAGGACAACAAGAGGTGAACATTAATTTCTGCTTGTGCCCTTTAATGAAATTCTGTTCACTCGTAAGTAATATATTTTCTAATTGCAATCAGATCGATTAATTGATCTGGACCAAAATACATGTGGACACTTTCAGTTTCCTACTGACACCACTGATTAATAAAGATTATTAAACGTCTGGACAGAACGATCTTAAAAAGAGTCACTGCGCTCCCTCTGGATTAAAGAGCAGTGTTCCATTTGCACCCTAGTGGCACGATCTCATAGCAGTCCCATGTAGACACAATGGGCCGTCTGAGTGTGATTTGAGTTCCCTGACCTGATTTAATGGCATACCGAAACCCGCTGCTGCACATGGTCGTTCAGTGGAACGGTGGAGGAAAAAGCAACCGTGTTCTCAGCATGGCTGGTACTCTGCACTGTAAAGTGCTGCATGTGATGCATGTGGGCTGTCTGAGTGGCATTATTATGCAAACTGAACATGAAGGATCTGGGGAATGACTTCAGAAGTGTTTTAATTTACCCCCCCCCCCCCCGCCCCCTGCTGCTTCCGTTTTTTTAATGTTCCTACCCCAAAGACATCTCACTTAATGACTCATACACTGTGGCCTGGTTTAGTAAAGCTACAGGGCAGCGTTGATCAAAATCAGCTCTGTTTCTGATTGTGTCCTGTAAAGTGAGACATTTTGTTCACCAAGTGGGTACAAAGATTTCCAGCTGTGCTACACTCAACATCTAGTCACATATAGCACAGTCCTACGCTAAGAACAGCAAGGGATCATGCCTTTTAGTATAGCTAGTAAAATTAGGCTTCAGAAGAACACACAAAATATGGATCAGTAATATTGTAAAGCACAGTATATTTGTTTGTTTATTAGATTTAAAAAAAAAAAATTATATGATCATTAATTATTTAAAACAAAATTGTGTATTAGTAACACTTTGCACATGTCAGTTACTGTTGTCCTGGCAGTGGTGAAATGTCCAGATAATATTTGTTCTGATGTCAGAAAATGATGACATGATGAGTTGCATTGTGTACAGTGACAGATGGCATACAGGCTGTAATTGTCCACCTGTAAAATCCACCTGTACGCCAGGGGAACTAAAATGACCAGTGGGGTCAAGGTTTATTTATTAGAAGAAATAAAATGTAAAGGAATTATACATAAAACGAGGTCGTAGTACTGAGCAGTGTGCATGCAGATGAAGCAGACATGCAGCTGAGGACACAGGGTAGAGGTCAGGGAGGACGTGGACGTAGACGTGGACATGAATGTGGATGTGGACATAGAAGTGGATGTAGACGTGGACATGAATGTGGACATGGATGTGAATGTGGACGTGGACATAGACTTGGACATGAATGTGGATGTGGATGTGGACGTTGTAGTGTCCTGTGGTGTGAGGGAAACGGGGTGGGGCTAGGGTTCATGACTGACAGCCGTTCACTAAGTCTTCATCACACCTGAGGCTGTGTGTGGATCCAACCACACACACAGCACACAATATAGGGCACTGGGCTATATCGAAATCTGACACGTCATACTTCAGTAGTGTGTGTGTGTGTGTGTGTGTGTGTGTGTGTTATGGAACACAAGAACAACAACAGGAACTGACATCAGTTATCAAAACAATTGGAGAGGTAGGCTAATATTGCACAAGAAGTTATTTAAGAGTACCTATGTACCTACCTACCTGGTCCCAGCCACACACCCTCACACACCCACTCCTTCACCTACTGCCACACACACACACACACACTCTCTCACCCACTCACACACCCTCACACACCCACTCTCTCACCTACTGCCACACACACACACACACTCTCACCCACTCTCACCCACTGGACCCTTTGTGACAAGCTCTTCAAACAAAAGCACCAGCCGGGTCAAATTTTCCGTCCAGCTCACCATATGGGCTGTATAATTCCATGGGATGTAGTATAGTAGTGCAATACTTAGAATATAAAAAAAGCAACATCCTTCTGAAATGCAGTACTTAGAGGCTGTTACTGGAAAGGTGAAAAAATGCTAGAAAATTCTTACTTGTACTGAGTAAGGACTCAACTGGTTGTGGTTGTGTATATATGTGTAGATATATATGATATCTCTGATATCCAGCCAGGGTTCCTGCTCAGAGGGGAGATCCTGGGCCAGACCTGGGTCACCTGGGTCACCCATCACAGAACAGAGCCTGAAGACACAATGACAGCAAGGACAAATCAGGCATGCCAACACAATTGTTCATCTACTTTTTAGCAAATATGTTTGTGTGCATTCCACATTGTGCATTCCACATTCCACTTGGTCTGCACTCAGTTGCACAAAGGTTACGTTAGTGTGTGTGATTCTTTTCATTAAATAGAACCTGAAGAAATTATTTAGCTGTGAGGAAATTTGTGGTAAATGTTTGTAAACATGACCCTGGTCATTTAGATATGCAAGTATATTTGCATATGCATATACACTCTCATATGCATGCTCATTTGCATGTATTTGGATCAGCATTCTTTCCCAGCCCCCCAAAGGGGATGAGACATTCTGTTCTACCATGTGCTCTGAACCCCTGCTGTCTGTACCATTATGTCTTGTCCTTTACCTTAATGTAAGTACTGCAATGAGGGTATGGACCACCTCAGATCTGAAGTCTGCGAACAGTAAATGCACAACTGGCAAAAATGACACAACGTATTTCCACTTTCCCCATTTTTCACGTATTTTTCACCATATAAGCCCAAAATACAGTCCTGCCAAAATGTGCAGCACGGTAGGAAAACCTGTCTGAGCTGACAAGAGCACCATGTTTCTTACAGAATACCGTATTTCAACAAATACCACATTGTGCTTTAAGGTGTTGAAATCACTAGTGCCTCCTTATTCTAACTCTCTGTGTTTAGAATGCCACACATTTCTGCTTCGTGGTTCCTTACCCAGTGATGTCTGCCTAGGGTGCAGTGGTCCATCTGCACTGTAAACAGCTCTGGCTCCTCACTAAGGCTTTGGAACAGCACAGGGATGTGATGAGCTCTGACATGCGATGACAGACCCTAGCGCTCAGAAGGTCACTGCGGAGGGGCCTCTAATGAAAATAAACGTGTTCCTTCAGTCATTCAAGGAAACCATTTTGCATATGATGATATTTTTGGGCTTGGAGCTTTCTTTTGAGGCTCAGAGTCTGTTTTTTTTTTCAACATAGCAACAAAGCCATGGCGTGCCTTAGTCAGGTGTGTATGAATAAACCGAACATAACAACAATGAATCAAGTCCACTGCTTCCAACATGCATTCCTGACATCTCTAAAGCACTTTACCCGTGCAGCTGGGGAAAGACCTCTATCTGGCACATCCTGTTTCTCTGGAAACCGACAGACACTCTAGTTAGACAAATCTGAAACTCTTGTTTTGGGAGGTGTAGGAACCATTGTAATGACAATTTGACAATTTGAACTGACATTCCCTTAATGCAGACCTGGGCAAACTATGGCCACATCCGGCCCGTTGTGCGTCATTTTTCATTTGTGTGGCCCTCTGACACAATTCAGGTTTCTCATGTGGCCCCTTGTAAAAATTAATTGCCCACCCCTGCCTTAATGTGTTCTCATCAGCTGACATCGATACTTTACTACAACACAATGCGATGTCATGTCATAAATAGTATAAATTATTCTAATTAGCAATGATCTTTATTCAAAGAGAGGCCGAGCACAACTCAGCACAACATCCTTAAGCATATCTCATACAGAGCATCATGTTATGCCATGTCCTCTGTGGGTGTGCCATAGTGTTAGCAATTAGTGCATAAGTAACAAAGAAGCATTTTTGTTTTTTTTCTTTACAGTAATCTAGGCATATGTTTGTAAATTAGCTACATCATACCAACAGTATTTACAAGGACCTAAATGTAATGTAGTTTACCAGTATTAATAGCTAATTTCATTTACCAGCAAGCTATCTTTTATATTATGATCCTTTTTTTTTAAACAAAATTTGAGGAGACACAGAACCAGAAGAGACAGAGGAGGATGGGTTCCCCCCTGAGTCTTGGTTCCTCTCAAGGTTTCTTCCTCATGCAAAAAACTAGGGAGTTTTTCCTTGCCACTGTCACCCTTGGCTTGCTCACTGGGGGCTAGGACTCGGCACTTGTAAAGCTGCTTTGTGACAACAACTGTTGTAAAAAGCACTATATAAATAAAGTTTGATTGATTGATGAGGAGGAGAACCTTGCTGAAGTTGTTCTACTGAAGTTCTGCTGAATGTTCCAGCTGAAGAACTGGAGCTTATACCCAGTAGGATGTTCAATAGGATGGTTGGTACTTGTTCATTTGACCATTTAACCTGTCTGACTTTGGAATAGTTGAAACGCAAGTGTCCTAGCTAATCTTTGAAATAATAGTCGTAATAATCATTCAACAGGATTTTTCTCTGCTCTGTGGTCTGAATAAAGAAGAAATTGAGTTTAATTTACTCAGATGCAGGTGGAATAATTTTATGGAAATTAGATTTATACCCAAACATTTTTTTAAACAATGTTAATTATTTTTTTAAACAATTTTTTCAGGGGACTCACACAAGTTTGACCACAAAGACTAGAGAAGGAAGATTGACTGGAGCACAAAGCAATGGCCAATCAAAGACCCGAACAACCAACGGTAAAGCTGGGGACATTACACAGACACACTGGCCATGCCAAGTGGCTACAAGAGGAACTATGCTTTGTCATCCTTTTCTACTAAACTATAAACGACCTGTGGTTTACAGCTGTAGTTATTGTTTAAATACCCAAAGGCTGTGAAAGTAAAAGATGACCTAAATTCATTTCAGTGGCTAAATGTATGCACTACAAGAATAAATCATGGCGTGCCATGGTGTGTGTGTGAGTATACACACATAGGCGATGCTGTGCTAGGTTGTCCCCTGCTGAACGGTATTGTAGGGCTGCGGTGTCTTCTCCTAAGGCTGTGCTCCAGGCAGCGCTCAGCGGCCTTAGTGGGCTAAGAAAGGCTGAAAGCTCCCCCAGCTCAGACGCCTCTCCCCCGCAATGTCCACACTCTCAGTCCCAGTGTGTGTGTCTGCTGGGGACACTGGAAACAGGGGTGTTTTGTTTTATTTACTATTTATTTTGTTTGCAATAATCCAGCTTTACAGTCTCTACCAAAATATCTACCAAAGAATTATGCTGGACATTATCTGTGGTTTTTGTTTGTTTGTGTTTGTGGTCCAGCATGAACTAATTAATTTGTTCAAAGTCATTCTGCTAGAGTGAATGAATTGCGAAGTCGAACGTCTGAACAGCGTCTGTAAATAGGTTTGCTGGCAGTGCTGACATTTACATAGTGATGATGATTGACGCTGTGGTTGCACAGGGAGACTCTTCAAACCTGGACGCAGCTCACACTCAGACCGTGACACAATAATTGCTTATCCAGGCCACATTTTGCGTGTGTGTATGTGTGATGTCATATTCAAGCGTGCATTTTGGACATTTTGGATCTTGCGTTTTGCTTAGAGTCCTCCTCCACAGACACTCCTTTTTTTCTGTTTGGTTACCCACGGCAACAACACAGAACTGTGCACAGGGCATGTTTGTCAAAAATAGAATTTGTGTGTGCATGTGTGAAGTCTATTTTAAGGTATTTGTGTTTCTACAATTCACATCAGTGTGAATGTGTACTTCTACTGTTTACACTACCCATGCATCTTCTGACAGCCTTTGCAGTAATGAGACGGCTATGTATGAGTGTGTGTTTATAAAGAATGTGAACTGGAAGGGTAAACCACAACCTTGATGAATGAACCACACCTGAACCTTGATGAATATACCACACCTGAACCTTGATGAATATACCACACCTGAACCTTGATGAATATACCACACCTGAACCTTGATGAATATACCACACCTGAACCTTGATGAATATACCACACCTGAACCTTGATGAATATACCACACCTGAACCTTGATGAATATACCACACCTGAACCTTGATGAATATACCACACCTGAACCTTGATGAATGAACCACACCTGAACCTTGATGAATATACCACACCTGAACCTTGATGAATATACCACACCTGAACCTTGATGAATATACCACACCTGTACCCCGGACGCCCTCATCATTACCATCTCAATCGAATGTGATTATGAGGTTTCTTCTTCTTACTTCTGAAGAACCACCATTAGAAACAGAACCATGGTTTGAAACAGAACCATCACTTGAGACAGAACCATGGTTAAACTTCTTGACATATTTACAGTCATGGGTCAAAGAGTATATTTACATATTTACAGTCAAAGAATGCCAAAACACATTAAACAAATATTTTTAATAATCTTTATTTGTATATTTTCTTAATTACATGACAATCGTGCTTTATATATGACACCATTTAAATACATATCCTGTATATATATTATTTTGTAGGCAGATTAATAGTTAAAAATATACAAAACAATATTATTTCTTACTAGACATAAATTCTATCCGTTATATTAATTTTTATAGTCATTGTCACTTCTCTTAATTTCCATGAGATATGTGCTTCAGTTTCTGAGATCAAAATATTATTGCAGAAAACAGCAATTATTTTTTTAATTTTCAACATTTAGACAATAACCTCAAATGTAATACAGACATTCACAGTTACATGTTTTACACAGCACAGTTTTACAACAAAGTTCCAAGATAAAACTGTGGTAAAATAATGTTTGTACAAATTTCACAGGACATAGCCGTTTCACATTAAATAGGTGCTTTTCTTTTCAGAGTAAACATTTTTTTAATGACCAAATGCATTTTACATGTAGCTGCCAGAGATACAAACTATCACTTTATCATTGTCCTAACACGCCATAACAATGCTCTGTAGACTCAGTCACAACATGGAGTACACCAAGTCTGTAATGTAATATTCTCCATCTTTGCACTGGGACTTGAAGCCTTGTGCTTTCAAAGTTGAGATAGAAACAAAATGTTACAGAGCAAAACACACTTTGTTTACAGTCTAATACTCTGAAATTCTACTTATGTGCTTTTCCAAAATATGCTGTCAACACATCTTCTTGTAAACTGTCATGATACAACACTTCAAAGGTGCTTTTGCGTTTTTTGTCTTTTCGTTTTGATCACAGATATGGTCTAGCATTTTGGCACATGGATTAACTACATCTGCACAGTCATGCAATCTGTTTATCACCGTTTGGTCCTGAACCATTCAACAAAAAAAAAAAATCAAAACCTCCCATCTGGGCTTACCAGCTCTGTTCAGAAATATTAGCTTGAAACTTGGCAATACATTGAAATTTGGTTGAAACTGTTTGGTTGAAATTACTTTCCTTGATGACATTTTGCAACTCTTTCATCTAACCAGATTCCACATTTTGCTTACAGCCTGTTCCCTGTGTAGAAACACACTGGCAACCAGTGCTTCTTTTGCAAGGAAGTCAAGTGGCTTCTGCCCATGTTCCTGATAATACGTGTAGATGTGTAAACAGGAGTGGCTCTGCTTATTGGGTGGACGCTGATACAATAAATCTGTGCTGCAATTTTTCTTAGTTTTCCTCTTCACGTCCCACTCTCGTGTACCCTGTCGTCTCCAACCCTTACACTGCATGGCATAGATAAGTTTTTGCTTTAGTCTGTCTGTGATTTTGGTCCTCAATCACAATATTACGTGTACAAAACATCCTAAAAAGAATTCTAAAAATGCCTTTAATCACATACAACTTTTTTCTTTTTTTTTTCTTCCAGAAAAAGAAAATAGTAACAGTCTCTCTAACAAAACTTTGAGAGATAGTGGGTCACCCGAGGGCCGGCCTGCTCCTGACTGCTTCGTGCTTCGTACTCGATTGTAATAACCTCCTTCAAGATGGAGGCATGAGCTCGGTTGCTATTTTTCAGTTGTTTTGGAGTAGTAACGAGAGGCATTTCCAGTGACCCAAAAACACTTCTTTTGTTCCAAACAAGGGGACTCCTTCAGGTTGCTCCTGAGCCAAACAAACTCTCAGAAACAATATGCTGCGTTTTAACTCGACTCACAGTATTAACACGTAAGTGACAGCTTCAGTCACACAGAGTATAATGGAATATTTTTGTCAGGATACCGGTATTTTCTTTTGACACACGTTGACTTTATGCTTATCACACCTACCAGAGCTCCACAGAGCCTGGAATGTTTTACAAACATGAAAGTCAAACTATCACACGTACTTTTTTCTTTATTTTTTTTAAAAGATTGTATTCGATCATGATTGGCCCCTGGAGGTAGATGATATCTGTTATTGTATAAGCATGGAAGTGCTCTGCATTGTTCGTCTTTGATTGCTCTTGCCTGGAGGGCTCTAGACCTTGGTGTCTACGTCACCAGAGATGGTGGTGCCTGCATCATCAGGCTGTTGTTGTTGTTGTTGTGGGGATTGCGACTGCACCTGCTGGTCCGGCGTGTTCTCCAGGGCCCGCGCCACATGAGGGGGCTGGAGCATTATCCGGATGCGCTGTAGGGGAGACATCAGAGATGAACACGCTTCACCTCACAGACGCTTCACCTGACAGACGCTTCACCTGACAGACGCTTCGCCTCACAGACGCTTCGCCTCACAGACACTTCACCTCACAGACACTTCACCGGACAGACGCTTCACCTCACAGACACTTCACCTCACAGACACTTCACCGGACAGACGCTTCGCCTCACAGACGCTTCACCTCACAGACGCTTCACCTCACAGACGCTTCACCTCACAGGCGCTTCACCTCACAAACGTTTCACCTCACAGACGCTTCACCTCACCAGCGCTTCACCTCACAGACGCTTCACCTCACAGACACTTCACCTCACAGACGCTTCACCTCACAGACGCTTCACCTCACAGACGCTTCACCTCACAGACGCTTCACCTCACAGACACTTCACCTCACAAACGTTTCACCTCACAAACGTTTCACCTCACAGACGCTTCACCTCACAGACACTTCACCTCACAGACGCTTCGCCTCACAGACGCATTTGCAAAACCACCATTAACATTTAACAGTTTCCTAACCTCAGTCATATGTGTACTGGTGCTCAGAAGAGGCCATAGTGCATGGGGTAGTGTGTGAGGGACAGAGTCAGATCCCTGGCTTGAGAAATGACACTCTGAGTGGGGTTTACCTCTTTATACGTTCCCTTCAGGGTGAGGAACATGTAGACCATGTAGCCAGGAATGAGGACCATAGAGGAGAGGGCCATGAGCCAGCCGACACCCTGCCCCCATGTTGGAAACACGTAGTTGTTCATGGTGAGGGGGACCATTTGGACCGCACTGAAGAGGAACACTCCCTTGAAGGATGGGAGATGACATCGTAGTTTGGTTAGATGTATGTACTTACATTTTTAAATGTCACTTGTGAATGGGTGATGACCCTGTACCTAAAAACACTTTTTCAGTCTTTTTCTGGGCTTACAGTTTGATCATCGTTACCCTCATCACAGCAGCTCATACACAATAATCATCAATCAACATTAAAAATTAGGGTCAAAAACTCACAGCCACAACCAAAGGCGTGAAGAAGACCCAGCAGAGCTTCCACCATATGCAGGGTTTGTATCCAACCATCTCCTGGATGTTGTCATAGAACTTATTCACACCTACATTAGCACAGAAAGGACAAACATGACTTACCACCACAGACCGAAAACCTGCAAAGCCGAGTGACACTCTGACTGACAGCCTGTGCTGTTACACAACGCCTATCATAGACGCTGCAGGAAACAGCTCAAGTCATACTGTACTCAGTACCCTCTTCTGAAGCTGTATTCAGTTCTAATTTAGATGTAAATTGTAAATCCTCAATTGAGTTTGACAAATGATTTCATCATATTCTCTATCATTTTATATTTTACATTCATGCATGATTAACAGCTGGCGATCAACATGAATAACAACTTATGTAACACTGACCATAGAACCAGGAGATGGAGATGCACTCAAAGAACACCAGGAAGAGGAGACACATTCCACTGGCAGAATAGTAGTCAAACAGCTTGAAGACATAGAGGCCACCCTGAGGACGGAGCAGGACACATGACATGAGCAGGACCTGCTGAACACCACCACGTCAGATGTGCTTAGCACAGTTCTGGAATACACGGATTCAAGTGAATATCAAAACAAGCAAAGTTTCAAATGTCTGATGACATTCTTTCAGAGAAATACCTGCACGGCAGTCTGATTACCTGTGTGATGTTGGACAGGCCGATGACATAGGAGACAACGCACACGCACGCAATGAAGATCTCCCGCCTATTCCTCAGAAGTCTCGGAAACTCATCCACAAGAGCGGTGATGAAGCCCTCCACGGTGCAAAACTAGATCCAACATGAAGGTTTTTTACCAAAGTCATAAATAACTGGGCAACTTCAGGGTCACTAGGGTATCATGGTGGACCAGGTGACTCCCAGAAACATACATATAGTAATAATGCTTTTACAGGTTCGGACAATTCTTCGTTATCTATGCTAATTCATTGTTTCGCCATGCTAATTCATCATTAGCTGTCATGGAAATTCTCTCTAAAATGACAAATAATCACACGCAAGACATTGTTTAGAGTGAAACCAGTGACCTTTATTCCTTCATCAAGGAGTCCTAAAAGTATCAAGATATTTGTTGTGTTTTATCTAATATTATTGGTAATGTCTTTCAGTTGTCATGTCTGATCTGACCATCTTCAAATATTTAAAGTTTAAGTTATAAAGTAGACAGTACACCAAATTAATGGACAGGGTGAATTACCAAGAAGTTTAAGTACATAGTGAATAATATCACTTATACTGTTATAAAATAATTATTACCTTTGATGAATGTTTTTGTACAAGGAAATATTAAGTTGCATTTAGACTTACTGCATACTTGTGTGAATATATCTGAATACAGTTTTTCAAAACTTTGTCTAAAAATGTGATAATTGCACTATGGAATTTCTTCCATTTAGCCATGATGTCATTTTTGAGTGAACTGCTCCATAGTGAACAGCACTGTGAACTGCTCCATAGTGAACAGCACTGTGAACTGCTCCATAGTGAACAGCACTGTGAACTGCTCCATAGTGAACAGCACTGTGAACTGCTCCATAGGGAACAGCACTGTGAACTGCTCCATAGGGAACAGCACTGTGAACTGCTCCATAGGGAACAGCACTGTGAACTGCTCCATAGGGAACAGCACTGTGAACTGCTCCATAGTGAACAGCACTGTGAACTGCTCCATAGGGAACAGCACTGTGAACTGCTCCATAGTGAACAGCACTGTGAACTGCTCCATAGGGAACAGCATTGTGAACTGAAACACACATTACTTCTGGAAGCTATAAATAATTTCAGTACATCATCAATATTATATATAAATCATCTGATATAATGATTATTATGTAAAGACACAGACATGTTCCAGCTGTTTTCATCATTTTCATTCATCTAAGCTTTTAATGGAAGATGAAAGGCTTGTTTAATTACAAATTCATTTCACTTAAGAGGTGTTAATTATCCCAGATGGGCTTTTTTCTTGGACACTGGCTTGGCTTTTCATATTTTGTGCAGATGCAGGTGAACAACTGGAAAAGCTTCTTCTTACTAACTGATTCTGTTCATTTTGAACTATGGTTCAACTGCAGAACAAAATGTAAGAAGATTTTTTTTCCCCGAGCCAATAAATGAAAAAAAAAACTGCATATGCAGCATAGCATGTGGAAATATATATATATATATATATATTTATTATATTATTATATTAATAACAGCACCATCAAAATTTCTGATAAGGGTCATGGCCTTTGTTGCCTAAGACACATAGAGACAACACAATTCTTTGTTCTTTATTCTGTGTCTGGCCACTAGGGGAGCTTTACCTAGACACAGCTGGCCAACCTGGCTGGGTCAGATGAATTCTCCAGACCTGCTGTTTACACCTGTTTACACCTATTTATCAGATCAGCGCTTCTTGTTGCATCATGTTGAATGTTCTCACCTGGCTGTCGATTCCCAGCATCAGGAGCATGGAGAAGAAGAGGATGGCCCACAGAGGTGAGATGGGTAACTGTGTGACTGCCTCTGGGTACGCCAGGAAGGCCAGACCTGGACCTGATCATGCACAGAAGACCACAGAACCAGCAGGAAGCCAGTGAGAGCTGCCCAGTGTATCTGTGCAAATTGAGCTTCGTAACTCTTTAAAGCTATTAACCCTATCAAAGCAAAATTACAGTCGATGCTTCAGTGTTGGTTTGGTTATGTAACTGCGATGCATAAGAGGTGAATTGGTGGATTACCTGATGCGGCTACGTCGGCTATAGATCTCTTCGTTACATGAGCCATGAAGCCCACAATAGAGAAAATCACAAAGCCAGCAAACATACTGGTGGTGGAGTTAATGCAGCACACAATGACAGAGTCTCTGCATGAGGAAACAGGAGAAATGGACATTGACCTCACTGTTCACCTGACATTCAGACCTGCATACCAATATAACAATCACCCAAGAATAAACTGTAACCCAGATGGTTGTTTACACAATTTGATGAGCAACACTTTTAATTAAATGGAAATTATATGCACACTCTGCTTCTGTTTATTTATAAGCTCATACACTTAATCTTTACTTATAGTCAACAAAGCAGGACACATTTAAGTGTTGGTGGAAAGTGGCAAGTGTTAAGTAAGGCTGTTAAGTAAAGGCCCTGCTCTTAAAATGAATCAGTCTGCACTCTTACAGTCTGCAGTGACCAGACAGTTTTTCGGGAGGATGTATAATCACATTACAGGTTGCACGTACCTGTAGACATTGTTGTTGAAAGGATTGTAGCTGCCAAGAGCAATGAGAGAACCCAGGCCCAGCCCGTACGAAAAGAAAATCTGAGTAGCAGCATCCAGCCAGACCTAAAAAGAAAAGGAGACACTCGCACGTGAGACGCTCGCACGTGAGACAACTGCACATGAGACGCTCGCACGTGAGATGCACACACGTGAGGCGCTCGCACGAGAGACGCTCACACGTGAGACGCTCGCACATGAGACGCTCGCACGTGAGACGCTCGCACGTGAGACACAGCCGCAGTGATCGTTTGCTGACTGTCTGTTGATCTGTTGGTTTTGTTTGTTGTGCTCATTTACTGAAACCTGTGAGATTACCTCCGATTCTTTGAGCTTCTCAAAATTGGGTGTGATGTAGAACATGATTCCCTCTTTTGCTCCTGGCAAAGTCACGCCGCGGACGAACAAGATGAACAGCATAACGTAGGGGTAGGTGGCAGAGAAGTAAACAACCTGAAACCAACAGCAACAAAATGCCTTGTGTTGTCTGTGTACAATTTTGGTTTATCATGTTACATTATAGGTCTTTGTCTCAGTAAGTTTAGACAAAGCAGATTCCAGTTTGTAATGGAACATTGTTTTCATATAATTCATTTGGTTGGATCTTCTAACATGCTATCACCAGACATTATTATTGAGCAATTTATAACCAATATTTTAATTACCTAGTAGCAAGATGCCAGTTATGTATCAACTGGTTATTGATCTGTCAGTTATCTTACGAGAGGATATATGCAAGAATGGCTGCTTCATGTTAACCGTGTCCAAACAGGACACGGGGAGGGGAGAGAGGCCGCTGGGCACCAGGTCTGATGTTTACGTTCACTGGAGCAGAATTGGCTTGTACCATCAGTGCAGCTCTGCTGAGCACTGAGCTCACGCCGTCCTTCAGGGCCTTCTTACCTTTCCAGTCCAGCTGACACCTTTCCATATACAGAAGTACACGAGGACCCACGCGACTGCCAGAGTTATCGCCAGCGGCACGCGGATCTGGCCGGGCTTCTCCAGGCCGTCGGTGATGTTGTGCACGTTCCGCCTGCGTGAACGTATCCAGACGTCAGAATGGAGACTCGGGAGAACACTTATCTTAATATCCCTTGCTTTTATCCATATCTCTTCTTATTATTTAACAGACTTCACAAGCATTGTGTAAATATAAAGTCCAGCATGTGGAATAAAAAAAAGATTTTTGCAATATCTTACTCCCAAAACTCCAGCACTGCACTGGTGAGGTTGGTGGTATCAGCAATGCTGTAATTTGTAAAACATCTCTCTGTATTCCACGGGTTATTACATGATTTCCAGGGAAGGTCCTAAATCAACAGAAGTTTTTTGTTTTTCCAAAGATAATTGTTTATGTGCTGTCTTTCTTCAGACCAACATGCACATTGAAAAGGCTGTAAAAGTACTTACAGTTGTGAACGAGTTGTAGAGGTAATACAGCGCCCAAGCAATGATGACAATGTAGTAAATATTAAGCCAGAAGGAAAGAACCGCTGCGGCGAGACCGACACCTGTAGCGCGAGCACGTATCGTTGTGTCAGTCACGTTAGACGTTACGATGTTTCACAGTAGTGTGAGGGGATAGTTATAACGCATGTAGTGAGTTGCAATAAAAGGTTGTCCATAAAATATTGATCTTGTCTTGGCAAATAATCAGTGCAGCTATGATACATTGATTAAACGGTTATTTACTGATCTATTTAGATGTTGTGCACATTTTTAGCATAGTTCCATATAACACTGTCGTGTTTAAGGTCAAGATTTTGATCTACAGCTGCATTCGGAGCTTGTGGTTCATTTAAGGTGCACGCCAGAAGAGAGAGACAAGAGGTGAATTGCTAAGACCGTAATACCTTTGAACATTGGAGCTAGTTTCCAAACCCCGAGTCCGCCGATTGAAGTGTACTGACCAAGAGCACATTCTAGCAGAAACAACGGAACTCCCGCAAATATGAGGGTCAGAAAATAAGGTATCAAGAAGGCTCCTGTAGCATAAAAGTAAAAGAAACGTATGTAAACCACGAGCATAAATATAAAAATATGTATATAAATCTATACAAATCATTGCCGCCACCAATCTGTACTGAAAAACAAATGAACATTAGTCTTTCGCTGCCCACTTCAACACTTTCTGTAGTTCCATAAAGCAGTACAGCACAACGGAACCTCGACTTACCTCCCCCGTTTTTTCCGCACAGGTAGGGGAACCTCCACACGTTCCCGAGTCCGATGGCATACCCCACACAAGACAGCAGGAAGTCGAACCTCCCGCCCCACGTTTCCCTGTCTGGAATATCCTTCTTCTTCTTAGCTTTCTCCTCTTCATGTTTCGGTTTATCGTTAGTTGTTACCTCGTTCAGCTCTGTTACAACTTGTCCGTCCGCGCCATTCGTCGCCATGTCTCTGGGTCTAGCAGAGGTCCTGGCCGCTGGACGCACCACTTCAGCACCGGTCCACGTAGACAGCAGCTTCGCGGTTTTTTTGGCAAACGCTTGAACCAACTGAACCAAACTGGGCCGAGACCGCAACGTCAGACAGCTCGCGAGTTTCCGTTAACCTGAAAACAGGAAATTATATTATTACTCCCCCACTCTTTCTTCTAGCTGGCTGCTGTCTTGAATACCGAGACAATTAACGTCTCCATACAGATCTCTAAAGGCGAAGTGCTCTTTCATAGATCTCGCCTCACCGCTACTGTGATAATTAACAACCACTAATTATGGTTCGTTTTCAGTGTTTTTGCTCATTAGCCATCATGACGTAGCCACCAGGTTATATTGTCACAGCCTTTTTGTTTAAATAAAACAAAACAAGACAAAACAAAAACCTGACAATTCTAACTACTCCAATGTTATATAATTGACACACAAAATAACGGCAATGAATAGATTCCAAATGCATACCACGTGTAATATATGTCTGATATACGTTTATCTGAAATCTACTTGTTTATTTCTTATTTATTACTTTATTTACAACCACGTTTTAAATTCAAGTGTTCAAATTTCAACGTAAACTGAGCACTGTAAAAGCGACAAAAACATGTGCATTTCACAGTTTCCTATAGTTACTAGAATTCCTTACGTGCGCGATAAACTATCTGAAACAGCAATGAATGTTGTAGTGGAGTGTATTCAGGGAGTATGTAAGATTTGAGCGATGATTACACGCAGAAGAGAGACGCTGTTCGGGTTGCGGACACACATGCCCTGTGCGCAAAGACTGTCGCGCCAGAATGTGCTCTCTAACCCTTTGTGTGTCACAATGAACAGACTGGACAGACCATATCGTAAAAACATTTAGAACAAAAAGAAAAAGGTAACAACGTCGGAAGTCACTTAACCAGTCCTAACAAAGTGCGCTCACGTTGCGAGCTAGGCTTTATGATTATGAAATTGTTAACAATCAAAAATACATAATGGAACAGTGCAGTGCCTTAATAAATTTGATAACGATACATTTAAATGTGTCAGTTACTGCCACTAAAATATGCATATACAACAACAAACAAACAATAAACATAAATAAACATCTACTTTCAGCTCTTACAGAAAGGGTTAGTTGGTTGCTGCGAGCTGTGCAATGAGGTATCCGTAGATTCCTCCCGAAGTTGAAAACTTCCAGTTTTACTTGGAACATAAATGTTGTTTATTTCCATCAAAATATTTGAAAAAAATCCCAAATGATCCAGAGAGAAGCAGTCCGAACGTCTGGCTGTGGGGAGCTGTCCAGAAGCGAGCAGTGCTAACGAAGGTGATGAATCCAGCCGAAAAGGTGCTGCTTCTTCTCCTGCGACTTCCAACATCAACAGACAGGAACATTGAGGGGAACACAATTCCCAACTCGCATCTACATAGCGTCAATGTCATCTGAAAGTCGATCCCTCAGCTTCTCTCTCTCTCTCTCTTTCTCACTCACTCACTCACTCACTCACTCACACACACACACACAGAGAGAGAGAGAGAGAGAGAGAGAGAGAGAGTCTATCTCTCTCTGGTCTATTTCACTGCACACACCACAGACTATTCTCCAGGCAAACGTAAACATATGGATATTTTATGTGGATATTATGGAAATAACAAATTTATAAGTTCAGCATTTTCTTTAATATTGTTTATATGCACAAAACAGTTATATGACGGTCCGCTGCCGTGAACAATTCTTGTGACGACCAAGGAATTGCAGCCAAAAAACGCAAAAATTCGCCAACGTCACACGCGTCCTGCTTACATTTTTATCTTCGGATTTAGCCCATCATTACCTTTTCAAAAACTTACATTTGACTAAAATTGCAGCACGAAATTACTCACGCGGTCGTACTTTCATTTGTCATGTATGTTTATGTGTCTCTCGGGATTTATATGATTCTAAAGGAACCTGACACCTTGACCCATGGACCCACTCACCAGACCACTTCCAATAATAACGCATTGAAGGTTGAAATATATGCTAAATATACACCCAAGATAAATATAATAGTAGGGAGAAACACTAATTCTTAGATTATTTTCTTCTAAGATTTATAAAGATGAAATTCAGTGACTAGTCGGCGAGTTCTCCTGAAGAACTCACTCAGGCGCCTCCCGTAGACGAATGGACGGGCTGCTGTGCTCACGCACGTCGGAGATTTGTCCTGAGGCTCGCTCTTGAACGCGTGCGTCATCTGAAGACAAACATTAGAATTCTACCTGGCGAATAAACTTGGCTTGATTTAATCTATTCTCCTAGAGCCTTCCGTCCATTTCAAACTTACATGTCCTAAAAACTAAACATGTCCCTTTGTGATGTATGTTTTGTATTTAATATTTTGCTCTAATTGACATCATACATATGTAGACATCTGTGTAGATAATATAGTTAAATAGCCAATTCTCTAACATGGCAAATTCTATAACTCCTTATTTGGACATATTGGCAAGTGAAACTGAAGCATTTCGTTTGGTAGTTCTCAGGGAAACAGCTCCTGTGGAAGATTTGGGTCACAGTAGTGTAGATTTGACATCCACTGTCATGCCTTGGCTCTGAGCAGAAGAGCAGAAATGGTAGCAGATGGCAGACCAATGAGGGGTGAACTAACCTACTAATGATACGACACAAAATTTAGCACTGTGACTTCCATCTGGCTGGTGCTCCCTCTGGTCATGGGCTGTGGAAAAAAGGGTACGTTTATACCCCTGCTGAGACCGAGTAACACACTTGTGAATTACTAGGGTCTGCTTTTCAACCTCTGAACCACACTCATACATCTCTGGGAAAAAATTACCAGACCATTTAAATGTGATCGATTTGTCTGGTTTTACTATACAGAGGTCTAAAAATGAACTGACTAAAATGAACATTCCTGAGTTATTCTAAAAACAACCGACAACGTTTCTCCCAAATTCTTAATGAAAATGTTTTCATTTAGAGCATTTGTTTGCGATAAAAATAAAATTGCAAAAAGAATGTTTTTTCAGACCACCAGTAATTCAAAGAATACAAGCTCATTTTCACTTTTAAACAGCACAATAGTAATGTTTTAAATTAGGAGTTCAGAAATCCTTATTTGGTGGAATAACCCCGATCGATTTTCAATCCCAGCCATCATGCATCCTGGCATGCTCTCCACCAGTCATTCACATAGTTGCTTAAACAAGATTTGCTTCAGTTGGTCACCTAATCAGCACCACATTAAGTAGGAGGAGATGTGCATGTGACCCTGCAATGGAACGGCTGCAATATATTTAAGAAGTTTGGAGTGTTTGTTCCCAGAGCCGCAGACCCCACACATGACCAGCAGGCTGAGATTTCTTACTCGGTTCCATTATACTTGATGGATTGTGTATAGCACTGATGATATAGTGATATAGCATGTACATGCAGAAATGCAGGATTTTTGCAAACCACATGTTCTTTTTGCTTATTTTCTGCGACCATTGTTGATTTTTGTGTTTCAGCTCCAACCTGCCATCTGAGGTGTAAATGAGATTAGCCCGGTTGCTTGTTTATATGTAAATTATAAACTAAGAATGCAGAGATTGACAGATTGTACATTGTTGGTACAGAAGCATGTCTGTAATAGCAAAACCCCTATTGCTGAATCAGCTCCTATGTGCTTCATTAATGGAGGTAAGTAAAGTTTGTAGGTGGTAATTCCCTGCGTACATATTTAAAGAACAGGACAGATGTGTAAGCTCAATGACTGATTTAGGTTGCTTGTGGATTATGTAAGTTGCATTTTCAGGGCATTTTCACGGGATGAGATTTGCTCGAATCTTTGCCCTGACAACGTGTTTCCACAGAGAAGGCAGCTAATAGACTCTAAATGCCTTCACATTAGCAACTGTCCTCATTAGGCATAACAAACAGCACTGTTGCTAGAAGGTTGGAAATCACGACGACAGCTAGATAGGCAAATCAATCCGGACGACAATCGACACGTGAGAATATTTTTTCACCTGATCTGGTTTTTCCGTCAGCCACCAGGCTATCAGATTGTGCAATCTATTTGCTCAGCCACCCTGAAGTCCCATGGCCCTCATTTTGAACTAATGCAATATGCAAAGCCCATCTGCCTTGTAGAATAATGATGTTTCCTGCGATTGCTGCTCACCAATGCAGCCCTGACATCCGTGGAGAGAGGAGCCAAGCTCGGACCCTCTCTGCCTGTTTTTGAGGTCCGCAGCATACGTCTCATTGTCAGTGTAAGGTGTGCGACTGCTCCCAACGAGGCCCGCACGTGTGCCGAATCCCCCGCACGTGCGCCGAAGCCTCTGCACGTTTCGTTTTGTCGCATGAAAACGTACTCGCGCTGTAAACCAGCATGTGGCCAACTAAATCGTTTCAAATTTTGTTCAAGTGTTGCTAGGCAACTGCGAAACGGGCCCGATCTCTTGCTTCTTATTGGTGGCTCTGTTGGGATTGCTCAGATTCTGCCACTGGAATATCTGGTTCGTGTTTTTAAGTCCTCTTGCTACATACACTCACATGTCTGCATCAAGTTTTGCAGGTATTTGATGAAGCAGTCAATCGACGTGGTTCCAAGGGCGATGAAGCAGCGTTGACGCTGCTAAAATGCTCATACATGTCTGCTTGCATAAACAATGTCTCCTCCATCGCTGTCATATTGTCCACAGCGAGCCCTATCTGAACAGGCCATGACTGACAGGGTAATTTTCTACACAAAATTCACAGGAAAACCACAGGGGAAACTGCAACGTTCTCTCACACACACACACACACACACACACACATATATATATATATATATATATATATATATATATATATATATATATATATATATATATATATCAACACAAAATGGAGGGGGACAAGGGGGCGGAGCGTCCGTGTCAAATTCCCCCGAACCGCTGCGAGCTCCTTGTCACTCTGCCCTGCTAATCTCTCACGTTCAGCCACATCGCTATGGAAACCGACCCGCTCCCCGAGTTGAGCCACACCACCCTGTCTTCAGCCGACACGTGGGCTGAACAGCAAACGTTACAGAGGAGATGGGCGTGGCTATAGGCCACGCCCACCGGTTTTCATCTTGTTCTCCTTGGCTGAGGAAGAGAGGATAATGAGTCTAAATCTGACTCCCTCCACACCCCATCCACAAAATGCGTCTTAAACACACTCAACTACATACAGCAGGTATCGATGTTCCACAGGTGCCCATATTGGCACTGCTCCATAGTTTCAAAGTGAATCCAGTTGCAGTATCTCATGTAAATTTGAGCATGACAATATGCCGTTACACAAATCACATCCCTTGAGGAAAGGCATGGTCCTTTAGTTCAGTCATGATTGGAATCGATTCATGCATTGATCTGAAGAATCTGGCCATGTCAAGCTCATTCAATCTCACATGTACACTGGTGATATGCAGAAAAGCAATGCATTTGGCCTTTTGCTGACCTACGGTTGTATACTTTAGGGGATGTGGTGTTGCCCAACACACACAACACACACAACACACACACACACACACACACACACACACACACACATTTATACATTAGTTTCTGCACTGCATTCATTTCCCTTGCCTGCCTGGTTATACTGGGAAAAAATGCTCGCTATGGTTTTAAAGGGTTTATCTGCTTCAAAGCTGGCAGAGGCTGTTTCACCGATCTATCATTCAGCCCCATGCAATCCTCCAAGCCCCCCAGAAGAATGGCCCGAAACATGTGGGCAAGTCCTCCAGCTAAGCCTCACAATCAGCCCGTGGTTTCCTAACAGGATCCTGAAAGATGAGCCTCTGAAAGAAGGTTCACTGCTGTTAATGTTAGCAGTGGGAAAATCTAAAACAAAAACAACAAGATCTTGCCCCTGGCTATAAACAATGATCATTAATCACTGGCAGAGATACAGATATATCGAACAAATTACACAATATGACTGATACACACGTGAACTGGATCTTGGATCTTTGGATTGGATCATTTTGGTATGTATATATGTACGAGTGTGTGTATATGATTATGAATTGGCTCATTACTTGGAGACTGAATGTATCAAACATAATAGTCTAATACATACATTTCCTATCTGCAGTTCAAGCAATCGTGCAATGAACGTTTTTTGTGGTTAGTGCACACGGGAGGGGGCGAGGTTACATTTAATTGAAATTATAACATCAGAATATCATAATGAATAGTTTGCATGATGTAGAATAGAAAATCCAACATAAAATATACTCCTGCCTGTTTTTGCTGTCACCCTAAATATTTTCACCATGCATGCCTCGTACATGAACACTGGTTTTGCATGAAGATCAATCTGTGATGCTTCTGAAGATCACATGTTGTTTAATTAGGGATTCTTCTGCCATTATATTACTGGGAATTATGCCAAATTTCTATCAGCTGTTGCAGCTGATTGGACCATCAGCAGTGCCAGTGAGATGACACAACCATCTGCTCAACACGTTTGGCCACTTCCTCTCCACTGCCACTTCACATTTATGCTACTCTATTTCTTCTACAGTGACTCTGGAAGGGCTGGGTAGAACTCTAGAAGGTTTGGGTAGAACTCTAGAAGGGCTGGGCAGAACTCTAGAAGGTTTGGGTAGAACTCTAGAAGGGCTGGGCAGAACTCTAGAAGGGCTGGGCAGAACTCTAGAAGGTTTGGGTAGAACTCTGGAAGGGCTGGGCAGAACTCTAGAAGGTTTGGGTAGAACTCTGGAAGGGCTGGTCAGAACTCTAAAAGGTTTGGGTAGAACTCTGGAAGGGCTGGTCAGAACTCTAGAAGGTTTGGGTAGAACTCTGGAAGGGCTGGGCAGAACTTTAGAAGGTTTGGGTAGAACTCTGGAAGGGCTGGGCAGAACTCTAGAAGGTTTGGGTAGAACTCTAGAAGGGCTGGGCAGAACTTTAGAAGGTTTGGGTAGAACTCTAGAAGGGCTGGGCAGAACTCATGATGACAATGAAGACCAGCTTGAACCTGCTGCAGATAAAAGCTAACACACTTGACTGGAGCACTGAAACACTCACTGTTAATAAACAGTATTTGCTTCTCAGGTCCCTCTTTCTCAAATATGAAGCCACACCATCATTCTTATACACATACAATGTTAACGGGAGTAATCTCAGGTTTAGCTCAGTTCCCACAGAGCTGCCTCCCTAGACACATGGTGGCAAGCACCTCCACTCTGTCCATTTGTGTGCCTGTGTGTGTGTCCGTGTCCCATGTGTGTCAGAAGTATGGAGTGTGTATACTGCACCTTCAACTAACCGTATTAGATCTATCCACCCACCAAGGCAAACCAGACAGAAGAAGTGTGGTGGAGTTGTGTTGTTTAGTTGGTGGTGAGGTCGTTGCGAAATGGCGACTTGTAACTCGTGCCTGTCAGCCATGCTGGGAGTCAGGCTGCCATTCAGGTGAGCCACCATCAGAGCAAAACACTTCCTTCTAAGGCACTGACACCTGAGACAAGGCAGCTGCCTTCAGCCGCAGATGCAGCCGATGTCTGGGTGCCCACAGCGTCTCTCCTCCTTGGCTTTGTCACATTTCTGCATGCTCGACTAAAGCACAGAAGGCTCCAAGCTGACTGCAGTCACTCCTAGGTGATTTCACTCTGTGCCACACATAAATGTGAAGCGCAGAAGGGAAGCAGACAGACAGAACACAAGACAAGAAATAGCTTGAAATCAAAATGAAATCAAACCTCCGTTAAACCAGTGGAGATGTTATTAAACAATTTTAAAACCTTTTTAACTGCCTTACATTTTCCTATTTACAACTGTTTTCCAGTGGTGGATGTAACATGAGTCATTCTTTTAATACAATCAATCTGCCCATCAGAGTCTATCACCTTCAGAATGTGGGGAAGGGTGTGGAATGCACAGTACACACAATACACAGTGGACCTTGATTAATAAGACACGGCATGGTCTCCAGAACCTTACAGAATCGCAAGAGTGTATAGGATGAAATGTAATGTGTGGAAAACAGCATAACAATGGCACAGACCAAGCAGAACCATTTCAGTTTCTAAGGTCTAATGCATCTTTTTTCATTCATTTTTGCTAGTGATACTAATTTTGCAAATCCCACCAGCCATTCAGTTCTACTGCTTCTTGTGCCTACATATGTTTGAGCACAACAGTTCCTAAATACACAATTACTCAAGCTCTGAAACAATCTGTTTAACTTAAAGATTATTCATAATTTAGCCTAACACCTGAATGCATGCTGCAAAAATGAGCCAACTCTCCCTGTGCAACCTGTAACAGTAAATGTACATTTCAGTGAAAAATCTGTGATCTGTGGCCAAATTATTTCCCCTGTCCCATGTGACCATTAATTCACTCATGGGCTGGTTGTATCCAGGTACAGCGCTCTGCAGGGGAGCTGGCAGTCTTCATGCTCGCCTCCCTCACAGGTTCCCAGCTACAGATCTGGCAGGCGCTGCTTCTTATAGCCTAATGTTTAAAACCTCTGTGTGCTCAGGAGTAAAGCTTTCACAGTCTCTTTAGCCTCTAGGGGCTGGTTTCTTGCATAAGCATTGAAATGAGTCCTGGAATAAATTGAAGTGGCAGTAGTGAATCACTTTTGGATATGTAGATATGTAGTTGAGTATGTAATCTAAGCTTAGACTTAATTTGGGTCTGGGAAACAGGCCCTAGAAAAAAAAAATTGTTGTGACAAGAACATTGTGAAAAGATGCATCTCATACAATGTCATACAATGTCTCACAGTGTCGCATACAGTGTCACACGGTGTTGCATGGTGTCACATACAGTGTCATACAATATCATAATGTCAAACAATGTTGCATAGTGTCACATACAGTGTCATACAATGTCATAGTGTCAAACAATGTTGCATAGTGTCACACAGTCACACAGTGTCACATACAGTGTCATACAATATCACAGTCACACAAAGATTTTGAGTTCATCTTCTCCAGAATGCCCACATGACCATGTTTGACACTGTGTGAGACACTGTGTGACGGTGTGCGACACTGTGACACAAAAACATTTTATCACATATTCACAAAACCTTTGACTTATCTTGCAAAATTGAACAGTTGACTCTTTATTAGTTTATCTTTGCTCATAAGCAACCACTGCTGTCAGATGACACACAAAACTAGTAATGCATAAGCTACACATAACACAGCAGTGGTGGACGAACTACACAAACCACTTACTTGAGTTAAAGTACAGATACCCAAGGTAAAACATTACTCCAGTACAAGTAGAAGCCCTTTAGTGCTCTACTTGAGTAGTGGCCTTCAAATGTACTTAAGTATTTAAAGTGACACCTCTAACATTTTTGCACCATTCTTTGCATGTAAAACCTGTCAAAATAGCATTTATTTTCTAACATAAAGTGCAATGTTGGAATGTTTATTATTTCACAAGATCAATGCATTTAGCTAAGTGGAAGCTACAAATACTATGAACTATGGTAAAACAAATAACTAACTTAGCTAGCTTTATGCCAAGTGCGTTGCTAAGGCAGTTATCAGTTGTGTACTTCCAATAGCTAACGTAGCTAACCAACCGTGTATGCAATGCTAATGTCGGACTCATTTTAACATACACAAACAAACAGTTTGCTGAAAACAATTGTTAGATTTCTCATTAAAGTAAATGACCAGTAGGCCTATGAAAATTGCTCACAGCTACGTGTTTCCTTAGATTGGATGAGGCATTCTTTATAAGTTACAAAACTTATGGGACTGAGGCGGGCAGAGGCACTTAAAAAGTCATTTTTATTTTCGACTACCATGGGTTTAGTGGCGAGTTACAGTTTCCCCCCATTTTTATGTAGGGATACGTTCTCCGAAAATGTTACCCTGTTGCACTGACACTGAACCACACCATGACTGTTGTGCTTGCTTTGCGCTTCTTACTTTGACCTGTTTTAAAGAACACATACGCCTGAAGGAGTAAAAAGTAAAAAAAACTACAAAAATTGTAAATGTAAAAACTGAGTAAAGAGACAAAAAAAATCTATAAAAAATTAATTTTGCGCTCTTGTCATAGTAGGATTAAAAAAACATTTATTCTAGAATTTTGAATTTTTGGTAATTAATATTTACATCAATTTATGTATTTAAATGCATACTAGAAATAACTATATAAAATGTAATATATTTGTATTTACTCCACTGAATGATTGAATGTCAATCATTTAGCATCATCCCCACAGGCTGGGTCAGGCCACAGGACTTCACCAACATCACAGACAGGGTTCTCCCTCACTAGGCAATGGGGAGAGAATCTTCTGGCATTCCAAATTCAGCCTTGTAAAAAACCCTATGTCACCATAAGCTGCATCCATTGACTGCAGTAGGTGTTACGACTTAGGGGTTTCACTCATAATCCTTCCACCACCGTGCTTATTGCTAAGCCACTTACGTTCCCTTGGACCGTGGTGAGAGCTGACATTGTACCAAATGACAACATACTGTACACAGGATGCTCTGCCACCAACGATCTTCTCCTGCTCAAAAACATCCGGAAATGTTAGAAGGTATTCTGTGTTGTCTGGACCTAATGTAAAATGGCGATGGAGAACCCCATAGCTACTGATGGACACACACAGGGTCACATTACCACCACATCAGACGCTTCTATAGTGTCACCTTGTCCAACAATGTCATACCTAGTGTGTGTGTGTGTGTTTGTGTGTAACTGTGGTATAAAGTACACTTGTTTGCATACAGTATATTGATATTGTAGCTCTTTCAGTCCTTCTGAGTTGTGCTCACATGCTGCTCGGAAGGATTGTGTCATCCATGTCTGCTTGTGTTGCAGGATCGGTCCGTGCTAACACTTTACTTAAGACACTGTTGCTCCTTTTAAAATGTTGGTCTTCATGAATCCACTGTTGTATTTCATGCCATCAAACTGCATTATTCTGATGGACCACTCCAACAATAACAGTCTCCTCTTGTAAGAACATGTGTTTGGTACCCTCACATGGCCCTTTTTCAGGTCTGTTTACAGGATGAGAGGTCTACGTACTGTACTACTGTATATTTTGTATCCTGTCTCCTTTCGAGAGTACCTGTAGAGACAAGTGGGGCCAAATTTTCCAAGTGCAAAGCAACATGTGATGGATGGATGAGATGGATGACTGGATGGATGGACTTTATTGATGTTTTGGTGATATAGTTGCAAGCAGCAGTGATGTTCTATAGAGACACTAACTGACAAATAAGATGATTCTCAGTCACAGGACACAGTGCAAAGATGGAGGACACAAGACAGCGTGCAGATGGATATATCAGACAATCACATCAAGCAGTCAGAAGTAGTTTGTGTATTAGACATTTGTATTGTTTCTATTGCTCATGGTGCATCTCCTGTTAATTGTTTGTTCAGTGAGGATGAGAGCAGAGTGTTTGGGAGAGCAGACAGCACAAAACATTTACAGTAGCGCTCCCCAGAGCACCTTGGAAGAATCAGACTGTGGCTGAAGGTGCTTGTGAATGTAATGTCATAGAGGAGAAGACCATGGCAGTTCACCGTGTTCTCCGGCTTTACCACCATCTTCCTCCCTGTGGCTCTCCAATGAGTCTGACAGTCCTGTGACAGAGCCAGCGTTCCTGATCTCATGAAACGAGACGCCCTCTTCCTGACAGCCCCGGTCTGAGGGGTCTGCCCTGTGGCTGCCGTCAGCACCGGTGAGGGAATGCTGTCTGACGCTCCTCAAGTTCAGTGCTAGAAAGTGCGTGAGAACACACGCAGCGTGCTCACGTCATGGCCATACAAGGAACCGAGCAGAACCATCCAGCCAAAGCTGGGTTGGGCAGTTCACAAGATTCATCTGTGTTGCTGACCATAGAAGCTTTATCATAGCAAAGGTAATAGCATAGCAATAGTTTTTTTTACAATAAAAACTGTTAAGCTGCAAGGACAGTACCAAACTCAAATCTCCTTTCTCATTTGAACGAACACCGCTAGTTATGCCATTGTTCAGCATAGCAGTTTAACATCATATGGGTGGTTAGTGTCTGTCATTAGCAATTAACAATGCTATCATAATGAACTAGTGGCTTAACATAGGACAAGAGTAAACATCTTAATACATACTCTTACAGTAATACAGGACAAGAGTAAACATCTTAATACATACTCTTAGTACAGGACAAGAGTAAACAACATACTCACAAGGCAATACAGGACAAGAGTAAACATCTTAATACATACTCTTAATACAGAACAAGAGTAAACATCTTAATGCATACTCTTAATACAGGACAAGAGTAAACATCTTAATACATACTCAATACAGGACAAGAGTAAACATCTTAATACATACTCTTAATACAGGACAAGAGTAAATGACGTACTCTTAAGGACAAGTGTAAACAACATACTAATACAGGACAAGAGTAAACACCATACTCTTAATACAGGACAAGAGTAAACAATGTACTCTTAATACAGGACAATAGTAAACAACATATTCTTAATACAGGACAAGAGTAAACAACATACTATTAATACAGGGCAAGAGTAAACAACAAGCTCAATATAGGACAACAGTAAACAACATTCTCTTTTGTGTGATATCCAAATACATTATAACACGTGGGATCAGACAGTCTCTACTGCAGCAGGTGGGTTCAGTTGACACGGATCGTGAACCAAACGTCTGCTGAGTCCCAGACTAGACGTTTCATGCAAGGCAAGCCAAAAAGTAATCTGCCATTGGCATGAAATGAGCAGGGCAGTGTGTATATTGCTAGTGCATGGGGCCAGTCCAAACTGTGACACTGCATGACCACTGCCTAATTCTTGCTGATGCTAGCAGTGGACAAGTTTCACAGACCTGATGCATTATGGGTATTGAGGGTTTTTTTAGCATGTGTGCTCTCCTAAGGCTGTGCTGGTGTTCAGAAATAAAGTCACATTAATACAATGTACACACCAATGTACATAGAAACTAAAGGCATGCTTTGTCGTCCCAGCCGCTGAAAGCTTACAGACATTCTTTCATGTAGGACAACATTAATAGCATGTCAGACACAAAACAGAGGAGGAGGAGGGGTTTGTGGATGCGGTGATGTCCTGGGCTGGAAGAGTTCGCCTGCAGCCAAGATGATGTGATGGTGGTGGGGGCGGGGGGTTGTGTGTGTGTGTGTGTGGGGGGGGGGGGGGGGGTATGTTAGAGGCAGTTAGAGGCAGGGAAGTTAGGCCTGGGGTAATAGAGCTCCAGCCTCATTTAAGGACAACTGTGCACTGCAGACTGCAGAGTGCTTCTCCAGTTCACATAGCGCAGTATAATGAAGTAGGAGATCTGTGTGGGGCCAGAGAGCTGAAAGCACCTTACCCAACCCCCCCTTCATTTAAAAGACCCCCCCCCCCCCCCCTTTACTGGGAGCTAATCGCTCCACTCTCTAGCTGCACAGAGAGAGATAAAAAAAGCCTTGAGCCACTCTTCTTTTGATCCTTCAGCCCGGAGACACCTCGGAGAGGCAGGGTGATGGGCTCACAGTAACCCCCTACCATGCCATCAAGTGCATATACAGAGGAGGATGGACCTCTGCTCACACAATATAACATGGCCACAGTGGAGTCAGTAAGTGGTATTACATAAGACAAAAATTCCTTATACGCCGCGATGAAAGAGCACCAGCAAAACATCAGGGCAATCGCTTGTCATTCAAAAATGAAATACAACCAACAACATTGTGCTTAAGAAAAAAAGGCTTTTCATGCTGGTGTTCTGACACTAAATAGGTTGCTTCTAGGTTACGCAATACTCTATACGGAGATTTTGACATTCGCTTGCGCTATTTTGCCCTCACAAGAGGGAAACGCTTTCAACAAGCGTCGGCCGCCCAGCAGCCAGAGAGAAAAGCACGCGTGACTTCTGAGGACAAAATGGAGAGAGGAAATGTGCTCATCTCTCCCCTATTCTCCTCCCGTTACTACGGCGCACGAGAGTTTCTATGGCAACCTCTCCAAAATGCTGGGTGCTGAATAGTGTCGTGTGTGATCAGTTTATGATTACAGTCTGGGGAAGGGAAGCTGGCATTGCTGTCAGCCAGTGCTGTAAAAGGAGATTCGTAAAGCACTCCAATAAAGCAGCTCTCCCCATATGTTCTTTTGATGGGGCTCTGTCTGCATGCCAGCCCAAATTTGCATTCTTTCTTTTGAAGAGAGAGAAAAAAAAGAAAGAACGAAAAAGAATTTCCATCTGCTGCCCCCTGCTGAGTGGAGAAATGTACACGTAATAGATTTATTTCCTGTCATGGGTAAAAATAAAAAGAGTTCATAGGCGTGTACATGTATATTAACAAAGGACAAAACTACAGATGAAACTGAAGAGGGTCTCCTGAGGGAAACGATGTGTGAATGAAGTGCAAAACAGGGCACAAAGGTCTTGCTTTAGTTATTAATAATTTATTGGTGTGATAAAGTACATGTCTGGGCTAAGTGCTAAGTACACACACACACACACACACACACACACACACACACTCATACAAACATGCAGGCACATAATTGTATATTATATATACACACACACACACTCACACACACACACACACACACACACACACACACACACACACACACACACACACACACACACACATTAAGCCTGTGGGTCCGTCTCCCCAGTACCCATCTTATGCACTTTGTCAACATTCATTTTCCACACAGGCAGGCAGGTCTGTCTGCCAGGTCTGTTCTGTCTGGCTGACAGTGCTCCCCAGCTCTGTCTGTTGTGATTTGCATTCCAGTCTGTGCTCGGTCTCTGTCCTGTCTAGCCTCTCACTGCAACTGCAGCCCTTCATCTGGGGTCTGCGCCTCTGCCAGCCACTCACAGCGCAGAGCTCCGACCATGTGACATCTTCATTATTCACCTACACACATAGATGTAAGTCAGGCCAAAACCGACAGCATTTAGATAATGTATTAAGCAAATTAACATTCTTTACACCCTACCTCCACACACAGTGAATCATATCAGATGAATGATACAGAATTAAAACAGTCCTTACTATATAATACTTTATAGCAGCAGTGTTGATCATTCTTTGAGCCTACAGGTGCTGTGATGCAGTGGTGTGCAGGGGTCAGTGCACCTCCATGCAGTATGACAGCTAAGCACAAGCCACCATCTGGGAGGCTAGTGCTAGTGTCTCATCACAAACAGTCCGACAGCAAGATACACACATACTGTGGACTTAAGGACACGATTTTAGGCTGGTTTTTCAGTCGCCGACTGATCGCCGACAAAAACTGTGGTCGGAGGCGAATCGGCGATCACTCGTCGCTCGCTCAGTCGTGTAGTGTGAACTGCTGAAAGACGCTGAAAGACGCTCGCCGAGCCGTCGCCGACTGGTCGCAGACGACTGGCAGATATCTAGCATGTTTAATATCTGGCAGTCGGCGACTGTGAGTCGGCAGCAGCGTCTAGCTACAGCCAATGGGAACGCGGAGAGAGAACCGCGGCACCGCTGAAGATATCTCTGAAGAATGTAAAAAACTTTCAAGAATACTTTCAAAACAGTAACCCAGCAAACACACAAAATCCTCACCTTTCTTACAACTTTACTACAACACTGTGTTTAAGTTATTGTGACAGCACTGGAGAAATAGTGCGATTGATTATATTTATGTTCACTTGGGACTATGGAGTGTTTAAACGGTAAAAAAATAATAATAATAACGAAAATGTGGAGCACATGTACATTGTTTTTTTTCTTCTACGTGGTGTTGCTGGTTCTCGCGAGAGTTTCGTTTCGTGTTCTCGCGTTTTTGGACGGCAGCCAGATGAGTCGGCGACTCCCCAGTCGTTTAATTCGTGAGCCCGCGTCGCCGATCAGTCATGTAGTGTGAAAGCCACAACAACTGAGAGACTCGCGATTACGGCACAACCAGTCGTGTAGTGCGGACGGCACAAAAACCTGACGACTGAAAAGTCGTGTAGTGTGAACCAGGCTTAATGTGTGTATAGTGTTCATCGAACCGTTTCCTCTGTCTGGTCTTATTTGCTTCTGGGTGTCAAATTTTTGCATTTCCCCTACAGTCAGTGCTGCCGGTCTAGACGTGTGGTGAGCACACGCCTCCCCTAACCCTTCTAACAGCCTGTCATCACATCACTCATCACCGTCAGCTCATAGCGAGAGTGGGCGATTCCGGTGAAGAACACCAAACACTCGACTTCTTCCACAACTCTTTGGACAGGCGATGGATCAGTGTGTCACTTCCTGACCCCTCCCCTCTCCCGAGGCAGCCGGTTCATTTAGTCAGATTTGGGCTTCCCAGGAGGGCATGTGGCACAACTCGGTATTCGCTCTCAAACTGCAGGCCGCACACGTCTGCCTGAAAGGTAGTGATGTACTGGAGCACAGTTTCATTTGCATCGGTCTGGAAATGTACCCGTGCTGGCTGTGATGTCAACATTTACTGGTGACTGAGCTGCTGGTGAGTTCAACTGAACTAAAGCTCATGGCGAGATCTACTCACTCTGAACACAGCTGCCCTCACAAAAGCATCTCCTGTGATAAGGCACCTGATTTGACTGCTTCTATGTTATCAGTTTGCAACCCCTGTACCATCCAAAATAAAGTCTGCATGATATTAGATAAAACTGTATCAGGCAGGGCTCTCAAGTTTTGGATTCATGTCAGAGTGTGAGAGTTGTTGACGGGGGTGGCGAACGTGAGTTGTTGAGCGGCGGGGGGGGGTTGTGGCGAACGTAACACTACACGACTTTTCAGTCGTCAGGTTTGTTCATGTCGAATCTAATTGGACTTGGATTAGTAATCTCCAGCAGTCTAGTGTGGTTTCTCACACATGACACATTTAAGATAAATGACTGCAATGATGAATTCACTATACAATGACTGAAGAATGATCAATTCACTGTACAATGGCCTGTACATTTTGGTAAATTTGGTAAATTCATTTATTTTTTCAAGACTATTAAACTGTAATTCTTTCACAAATGTCACAACTTCTCTATATATTCTTCTATAGGTTTTTCTTGTAGTAGATAATATGTTACTAAATGTATTTTAGAGCTAATAGCTAACCTGTGTATGTGCCTGTGAGTGTGAGCTGTAATGCAGCTGCTATAAACCTGAGTGGATGTTGTTTCTATATTTGCTTGTGGTTTGGTGCCATTGGCTCTGGAGCCCAGTTGGGTTTAACTCACCTGCTCTATTTCAGTCCCACAATGCCCTGCAACCTCTCCCTGCTTGCGTTAAAGTCCAGTGTCAGAAGCTAGTTCCCGCTCCTCTCTAGTTCAGCTTTGGTTGGATGTGACACTCCCTAAGGTTTTAC